>NC_056729.1:844284075-844399075 GCF_019279795.1 Protopterus annectens
AATGCTGAGGTGCCAGCTCGACATCCAACCTTCAACGAAGGCATGCCCATTTACACATGTCTTTCGAATGCCCACCCAACCGTGGAGAGGACATGCAGACTCCACACAGAAGGCACTCCCTGCACTCTAGCCAGGAATCGAACGAGAGAACCTCTTGCTGTGAGGCAACAACGCTACCGCTGCACCACCGCGGAAGTGATAAGTGAAAAGATGGTAACCATTTCAAATGTCAAGACCCACTAGAATGAGTCAGAAAATATGGAAACAGAATGTCTGAAAGATTGGACTGTAATGATTACTGAACAACCTAATACCCATCTAGTCTAAATAGCTATGTAATCCATCTAGCACAGTGGGAAAGTATTCTCATCTGGGTGTGTTTGTTGTAAGGAATACATATTTTTTAGTATGTACTGTGGGAAACTCAGTAGAAGTATATATCACTATTATATTTACTAGCTATGAGTGAAATCTCTCATCTTTTGTTATATGTTATCTTAGGACATTACTATGTATTAGCTGACACAAAAACAATGTATAAATATTACCTCATTTTGTTCTATGGTATATTATGCCATTCACTAGCTATTACTAGATATCCAGTGTGTAAATGTTGTTTGATTCATCCTTTTTGATTTGTTTTATGTATTTTATGTATTTTTTATCTGGAGCTTTTCTCTAAGGGCCTCTGCTGAAAATGGACCTGTGTCCAGTTGGACTTTCCTGGTAAACAAATGTAAATAAATAAATAAATAAATAGAAATATACAAACTCCAACATGCCATTTCTTGGAATATTCCCTTTTCTCCAAGGTGTGGCAATCTTAGAGTTGGTATATATATATATATAAGTTCGAAGGGTGCTTGGGGGGGACTTGCCCCCTGGCAAAAAGAAGTTTTAAGGAGAAAAGTGATTTTCAAGATTCGCTCTTTTGTGATTTTGGTCTTTATTTATTTATTTTTTTGGTCTTTTTGGCACTCAGCATTTTGAGTGCTGACATTTCAATAGGAAGCCAAAAAGATATATTTTTTGAAAAACAATGGATTTTTTCCAGAGGATTGGGTATTCACATGTGAATATAATAAGAAGCAGGTGTTACCATGGTATATACATTTCTGTTCATAATCTATTGTTTTTGTAGATTCTGTAAAAATGTTCAGAACTTGTTGAGAAATCTGAATTTCCAAATCAGGAACTGCATTTACAGTACCAAAAATCAACACCTCTGTACTGGTTCCTTGATTCTGCTATAATAATAAGTACGTGCCTGTGGTTATGGCTTAAATATTTCTCAAGTTAAAGTGCTGCCATTCCTGCTGTGTAACTAAGTAGACTTGATTCCCGCAGCACAAATTATATGACAGTTACTAGGAAATATATTCTTTGGAATCCTAAAAAGAAGTCCAGTAGCACTTAATTGAGGTGCTGAATTTTCCTCTGAAATGAATGTAGTAAAGGAGATAATACATACACAAGCATCAGACACATTGTAAACGAGGTTCCCTTTTTTATGAAAACTGCAATATTTCAAGATGAAATTTCAGTAGCATGTTGTGAAGAGAAAGCAGCGAAGCCCTGCCTGACAGGTCGGTTCAATGGTTTAGTCGCTATCAAAAGTGACATGTGCTAGGAGCAGTATTCTCAGTTTCTAGAAGAGATTTAATCATTTCTGACATAATTCGAAATGACTTTTAAACCTAGTACAGTACTAAGAGGCAAAACATAAAACTCTTTGATGAGCAATCCAGCAGTCTAGGGGAGAAAGAAAATCTTCTGTCTGAAGGTGAGAGAGGAACACTGTTTAATAATTTTGTCACAGAAGCATTAGCAATGCTGAGGGACACCTCAGCCAGTTTTCCTTTATTTTGATACCACCGGTAATGCATTATTAAAAGCTTATGCGTGGATGACGTCTTGACAGCACACTGTATACTTGTAGAGTTTATATTCCATAGTAGCTTTCTTTCTGTTTCTGTCTCTCTCTCTCTCTCTCTCTCTCTCTCTCTCTCTCTCAGAAGGTACATTTTATGTTCGAAGACATCCATAAACAAACCACTACTACATATACAAAAGCAACAGGAGCATTATTTTGTTTTTATGCTTGTATCTCTTTATTTCCTCCTAAATATTTTAGAAATAAAGTCCTTTGATGGGTTTCTTTTCAATTAAAAAAGATTAGATAGATAGATAGATAGATAGATAGATAGATAGATAGATAGATAGATAGATAGATAGATAGATAGATAGAGATATAGATATAGAATAATTAGTGTAGCCTAGTATCAAGGAAATGTAGTTTTCCAGCCTTAAGTGTAGTGCTCACTTTTTTAAGGAAGAACAAAGCACAAAAAGGGAAAACTAGTTGAACTGGAATAATATTGGCATACAGATTATTAAAATAGACTGTTGGCATAACTTCTAAAGATATAGTTCTGTTAAGGCAGTACCCAAGTTGTCAGTGGGCATCTAAGATATGAAGTATCCTTTCTTCTTAATTTTTAAGATCAGGAAAGAGAATGGGGGAATGGATAGCTTGGTTTAAGTTAACTCAAGATACCAGTTCAGGCATAAAAGACAGATTAATTCTCAAAGAAACCCTGTCTCTGTGGAAAATGAGATAGGCTTGAATCACCATAACAGCCTGCAACTCAGATAGTCTTCTTGCAGAGGTTATAGCAATCAGTAAACTGTTTAACATATTAAGAACTTTAAATCCACCAGATTAGCTGGTTCAAATGTAGCAAGTGTTAATTTTTCTAACACAAAATTAAGATTACAAGAACATGTCACTGGTTTTCTTGGAGTAAAATACCTTTAAAAATCATTTTGACATGAGAAAGTCATGAAAGAGGAGGATCCATGGGTAGACATGCTGAAATGGCAATAAATTAACCTTCCTGGATGTGTAAGAAAGACCATAGGAAAGTAATTCATGCAAATATTGTAAAACTAGAGAACAGCAAGCCCTGAATGAATGATGGTTATGTTGTTGTTAGCACCTATAAAACTTTTCCATTTGCTATTATATGATTTTCTAGTAGTAAGTTTTTTGCCTCCATTAGTACCTGCTGCATGTCCTCAGTAAACAAGTACCCAAAGGAAAACAAGACCCTATCATCCAGGCAGTCGGTTGAAGTTGATCTGAGTTGAGGTGTATCAAACACCCATGATCTTGTATGAGTAGATTCATTCTGTGATGAAGTTTGTGGTAATTGTCCCTGGACATTTCTAAAAGAAGGGATAACCACTGTTGCTTGGACCAGAAAGGGAGTCACAACAAAGAGCTTAAGGAGATTCCTTCCAAATCATCAGAAGTACACTGGATATCGCAGGAAAGGGTGGAAAACATACAGAAAAATTATTGTCAAAGAAAAACTAAAAGAAAAAGGCATCTGTCTTCCAGGCCTTCTAGACTCCTGACAGTGGATTATTTAGACAGGAGGCAAATGGGTGTACTAGGGTAGCTCCCCATAGATGGATCAAGTCTTGAAAGACCCCTTGATATAGTTTGCCTATGTGAGGGTCTACCATGTCCTGTTTAGTTTGTCTGCTACACAATATTGGTCTGATGGAATGAATATTGCCTGTGTAGTGAGATTGTGCTGTGAAGCTGTATCACAAGCTAATATGGCCAATCTGCAAAGGGTGCATGACCTAGTTCCTCCTTGCTTGAAGATATACCACATAACTGTAGTATTGTCTGAAACAACGTGAAGAGGACATGGGGACCAAAGATTGCTCATAGAGTTGAGTGCCTTGATCAGGGCAAGCATATTTTTCATATTTATGTACTTGCACCTGTCCTAAATGTCCCACAAATCTGTTCACTATTGTTAACACTGAAACTGCTTCCCAAGCAAAGTCCTAGATGTCTGTGATGATGGACTGCTTTAGAACAGGGAGCGACAAGGAGAGACTTGAATTCAGGGATATTTTCTGTCTCCACCAAGTCATTTTTCTATTGACAAACCCCAGCACTGGAATATGAAAAGACAAGAAAAGCTGATAATAGGACTGTAGAGACCTGAGATACAGTACCATTGTATCTTTCTCACATAGAGTCTTGTCAGGGAAAATCATAGATGCCATGAGATCCAAAATCCTGATGTATTCCCTTGCAGTAACCAAACTCTGAGTGGAAAACCACAAAAATAGATTTTGATTGGAAGAAAATCTCTTTGAACTGAGGTGTCCAGCTGACACCACAGGAACACAATGCTGTGTGAGTGGGTCAAAAAAAGGCCTTTTGAATGTTATCTTGGCATCCCAGCTTGTCTTGGAGATCTCTCACCCAAGTGAGAGATTCCTGATACTTTGTGAAAAACTTTACAAAGATAAGCAGATCAGCTAAATGTGAAAAAAATGGATACCCTGTAACCTGCGATGAGCTATAACTGGAGCTAGCCACTTAGTTAACACTCCTGGTACAGTAGATAGTCCAAAGGGTAAAGCAGAGATCTAATAAAGTGGTTCAGCCAAGGAACTCTCAAAAATCATTCTAAGCCTGGATGAAAAGGAATGCAATGATTAGTTCCTTTTAATTGTAGAGCTACCCGGAAACTTCAGTGAGGAAGAAGAGGTAACAGAGTGTGAACTGAAGTTTAAGTAGAAAGATCCTGAACTAGTCTCCACGCATCTTCTTTCTTTGACATCAAAACATCTTCTAACAAAAAAAAAAAACTTTCCCAACTTGGGAAGCAGGATCTGGTTCTATCACCCCCTGTAATGGCATGTAATGAAGGGCAGGTGGAAATAAAAGAGTCTGGTGGAGGAATAAAGTCCTGGAAAGGAAGACTATCCTCTCACTGCCATCTATAACCTTGATGAATTATCTTCACAATCCATTTCTCTGATATTATCTGTTGCCAATGAGAAAAATGGAGGTTAAGAGTTTCGGGAAGGGCACAGGGATTGCCAGCGTGGGAGAGGTGAAGAAAGTTCCTTAAATAGTGTTAAATAAAAAAATCAGAATTCAATACACAGGAGGTAAAGATTCAAAAGTTTACTAGTGTACACCAGGAGGCAAAAAACCATACACGTACAGAATTTTGTCTGACATGATGCAGGAAGTACAGAATATTTTATAGTGTTTGCATTCAAGTTATGCCCACTTTACTGACGTGGTTAGTCACAAGGCATCTACATCACTTTTACTAACAGTATTCTATTCATCTAATAATGCTGATGCAGTACATTTAAAAAAACTTTTCCTTTAGATACAATACGGCCTTGCTATCCAGCTGGTCAGTCATAATGTCTTTCTGTAAAGTTACTTCTTAAAGGTCTCATATCAGTTCGAATACAATAGCAGCTTCAGTCTTTTAATGCATGCCTTTGTTCTGTTACACTTTCTCACACAGCTGTGTTTTTATCTTACAAGGGCAAGTTACTCCATCAGGAAAGGATGATTTCATTATTTACAAGGACAAGTTATCTTATCAGGAAGGAGCGGAAGATTTACACATTTAATTTCCTGACCCAGCAGATAATCACTTATGAAAAGCATAAACATTAAAACTTGTTAAGCTAGCATTCTGTCAGGGTCAGGGATCAGCTTTTGCTTCAAGCCACACTGCAGTTTCAAAACTACTTCACATTTAGACATGAATTAATTTTACTACTATATGATTAATAGAATAAAATGCATTAAATACTACTTTGCTTTCAAACTAGCATTTCTCATGTATTCAAATACACATTTTTCTAACATTTTCCCCCTATTAATACTTTTTATTCTATTTTGAAGTATGCATAGTGTCATTTCATCTCCTAGCCTTTTCCGCTCAGGATTTTCAGCTAGGTGAGTCATTTAATTTATACTTCAGAAAAAGCGTCATCTGAAATCAATCTTTCAATTTCAATATCTTGGTAGAAAGTTTCTGTAACAGATACATCAACAAAATCTTTGATTAATCTTTTCATGCAGGGAATTCCACAGCAAACACATGCTCCTATTAGGAGTATACCCACACAAATAGCAATTAGAATGTTTATTAGGATGGAACCCCACCCCCCAAATAGATTCTGGAAAAAGTCCGTCAGTGGATTTGGGCCTGGTTCAGTCATGGCTGATACTTGCTGAATTACCTCTAGGTGATTATTTATTTCATGGCGATTGTCAGGGATAAAAGCGCAGCATTCTTCTTTGATAAGCGTGCACGTACCACCTCTCGCCGCTAGGGTGAAGTCAAGAGCCATCCGATTTTGTAGCACAACAGTTCTCATTGCATTCAGTTCATCAGTCACCAATTCTAGGGCAGAAAAAGTTGCATTAATCATTACTTCGAGAAGTTTTGACAACTTCCTCAACTCCCAGATCGATTTGACTGCTCCATAGGCTGGTAATATTCCTGCCCAGGATATAACACTGTCACTCAAGTCCATATGAGTCAATTCACTTTTGTCTTTTACTGAATTATGGTCTTTCCAACCAGCTTCAATCTTCCCAACTGGATTCACAGGTTTCTTAACTGGACCTTCAGATTTTTGAGCTGTTTTTCTTATGGTCCGTATCTTACCCAAAGGTAATTCTGCAGTATGTGTTATTGCTGGAACCAGATAACCCAAAAAACAACTGCCAGACCAATTCTCAGGTAACCATTTATATGCCTTTTTCCCACAAATAAAATAACAGTTTTCTACTTAGTACTAATACGCATTAGCCCTGCATGAAACATTTTTTGATCTATAACTGACAATTGTTTAAACAAAACTGGATTTTTTTGAATGTCACTCATAGTCGTTTTCAATGAGTTTAAATACGAGTCATAATTAGTATTGCAAAAAGTATTGCCATTACTATTCTTAATATAACATCGGTAAGATATGGTTATATTGCAATTGCTCCAGCCTACCTGGAGGGTGTCATTTTTGTAGAAACATACAACTCCTTTTTGTGTGACAGGTAAAAATAAAGCTATTTTGTCCTGTGATCTCACAGTTCCTGTGTCGAAAAGTAAATTCTCCCAAGTCTCATTTATCCCCAAAGGGACAGCGGACATTATCAGTCCTCCATATGCTGTTGGTATAGCTGTACAAACCCAGCAATTTGAAATGTTCATAGTCTCTGCATGCACACATTTCATGGCCAGGTATGTGTTAAAATTTGGATGCCAGTCTATAGACGTTTCATCACGTCTTCCCACTTTCACTTGTGTGGTTGTGTGTAGGATGAACCACAGCAAGAGGAAAATTGTCACAATTACAGTTAATAAATGTACACACAACAAAATGATTATGCAACATCTCTGGGGTTGATCTAAACTTCTATTCACTTTGTTTTTGGCCATCTCGGTCTGGTTATGTATCAGTCTCAAAGTTTTTATCAAGTTGAAAATTCTTTACCGGTTTACAATGCATCAAATGAACCCAGGACGCCCTCTCAGCTACTCTGACTGCAGTAGGCGTTGCCAACAGAACCTGGTACAGACCTTCCCACTTTGGACTCACCCAGTTTTTCCTTTTCGTCACTTTCAGCCAAACCCACGACCCTGGGGCCAAGACTGCTTCTACCGGTTTGGTCTGTTCCTTATCTGAAAAAGAGTTAAACTGCAAAACAGATTTATTCCTTAACAATTTCTTCATATATTCTGCTAACAAACTGTCAGCCTCTTGCTCTGCAGGCATGAGAGCTTTCCACTGAGGCACATAATATGGTCTCCCATAAACCATTTCAAAGAGAGTCAAACCCTTTACATTTGGAACCGTTCTCATACTCAGCAGTGCTAAAGGCAGACAGTATATCCAATTCTTTTGGGTCTCCTCTAGTAGCTTCCTAAGTTTACTTTTTAGAGTACCATTGTACCTTTCCACCAGTCCTGCTGACTGTGGGTGGTAGGCACAATGGTTCTTTAAGGAGATACCAAAAAATCTCTCAAGCTGGTGAATCGTTTGATTCACAAAATGTGTGCCATTGTCACTATAAATCCTTTCCGGAATGCCAAATCTAGGGATTACTTCTTTTATCAGGGCTTTCGCCACTGTTGCTGCATCCAGGTTTTTGGTTGGAAAAGCTTCTACCCATTTAGAAAACATGTCTACAATAACTAAACAAAACTTCTTCCCTTCACATTTATTCAATTCTATGAAATCCATACAAATAGTATGGAACAGGTATGGTGGTATAGGAAAACTTCCTTGCTTGGTTTTAAATGCTCCTTGTGCATGGTGCTTGTTACAAGTATGACAAGCTGCACAAACTTTTTTTGTGTAGTTTATGTATCCATATGTTTGGAATATTTGATTTACTAACTGTACCATCCCCCCTGTTGAGACATGGCTCTGCCCATGGCTCAACAAAGCTGCATATGTAAATAAATTAGACGGCAATATTGTTTTTTTCTCTTTGGAAATGTACCGTCCATTCTCAAGAATTGCACCTCGTTTTACCCATTTTTGTTTTTCTGCTTTTGTAGTAAGCGTCTGCATTCTTTTTAATATGTCTAAATCTAAAATCTCAGAGGGTTGTAATTCCTCGTTCAAAAATAAAGTTTCTGAGCCTGAGGCTGCTTGCTTTGCAGCCGCATCAGCTCGTGCATTGCCTTTTGAAATCTTATCCTGTTGTTTTGTATGAGCTACACATTTACAAATAGCTACTTTGGTAGGTAACTGAATAGATTCTAATAGCTCCAAAATAAATTGCGCATGATTAATAGGTTTTCCACTGGATGTTATCATTCCTCTATTTTTCCATTGTTGTGCAAATACATGTACTGTAGAAAAAGCATACTGACTGTCAGTATATATGTTTCCACTCTTGTTTTTTGCTAAAGTACATGCTCTCGTCAAAGCTATCAACTCTGCTGCTTGTGCAGATAAGTTGTGTGGTAAGGATTGAGCTTCTAAAATTTCATTGTCTGTAACTACTGCATATCCCACCAGATTCTTCCCTGTAGGACCCCTTCTGCATGAGCCGTCCATGTAATATGTCACCTCGGCATTATCCAAGGGCATATCTGTAAGATCTTGTCTAGGTAAAGCTAGGTAAAGCTAACAGTTGTGGAACGCTCAGCCATAATGGAAGGTTGGATGTGAGGTAACTTTAATTTTGGAGTAAGTTTTGCAGATATGGCTATATTCTGCCATTTAAGCTGTTATACAGATTCTGTACAAGCCGTCTGGAGAAGGAGTCAGCCTTGCAGGAGATGGCTGCAAGAAGAATTAATAGGGCTTGTTTAGACTACACACTTGGCTATTACGGCTGGTTTAGGGTAATTATTCCCCTCTCAACTCCAGAAAGTGCTCCGCGTGGACTCATAAAACTGCAACTTCCACCCTCCACGACCTGCCTGGGACATTTCCCCTGGGTTCACTCTGTATACTGGACTATTATAACCTGGAGTAAACCACACCAAAGTTATACTCTGGTTTAGGGTAATTATTCCCCTCTCAACTCCAGAAAGTGCTCCGCGTGGACTCATAAAACTGCAACTTCCACCCTCCACGACCTGCCTGGGACATTTCCCCTGGGTTCACTCTGTATACTGGACTATTATAACCTGGAGTAAACCACACCAAAGTTATACTCTGGTTTAGGGTAATTATTCCCCTCTCAACTCCAGAAAGTGCTCCGCGTGGACTCATAAAACTGCAACTTCCACCCTCCACGACCTGCCTGGGACATTTCCCCTGGGTTCACTCTGTATACTGGACTATTATAACCTGGAGTAAACCACACCAAAGTTATACTGTATGTTTCATGGATATTTGTTCTTTCAATAGTGCCATTGATGTTATTTCTGGGTATTCTCCCCTGATATAGTAACTAGACTTCTGCCAGTCTCCGTCAGCAGCCACCCCCCCCCCCCATTTGCTAGACTGCTTGATTCCCTCACTATATCTCCTCTCTTCTGCTGAATATTATATATACTGCTCTACCCCCAAACCAATCTGTGACTCCAGTGCTCTCTTCCTTACCCCTTATCCTACCTAAAGTACTGTCTCTCTCTCTATTGACAATATCCCAGTTTCTATTCATATTTCCCAAACCTCATGCTTACTGTGTCTCTCCTGACTGACTCTTTTTCCTTTTAGTTCTTCTGGCCGTTACCTATCTCCTACTGTTAGTTCTCTCTGTTCATGTGTTTTCTGTTAATATCTTCACTACTCTCCTGCCTCCCTTGTAACTTTTCAGGGAACTGTTTTCCCTGGGCTTCACCTACTCCTTGTCCCCTTGCCTCTAGTTAACCTAATTACCTCCTTGTATCCAGACCCACTCCCCTAGGACAGCTTCTTTCTGATTGTTCTCCACTCCTCTCCCCTGCTCTCACACTAAGTGTGTCTGCCCCGCTCCCCTCCCTACCCCATATCGCACCCACCCCCAGGGGTCCTCAACTTATACCTCACTAAACACTCCCCCTATCCTCACAACCAATCTCCTACCAACAAACTAGACCTCCCCCTAACCTTTATCTCTTTCTCCCCTTCCCCTCTACTACATCATATCATCCCATCATTTTGACTTCTAACTATAACACTATACCTTTAAAACTACTTCACCTTACCTCTACAATCCTCCTCCCACAAAACTCTTTGATACCCTAACTTATATTACATCCTTTCTACTATCTATCTAACAAGTACTCATTACCTAACTAACACTAACTATCCCCTACCTCAATTTCCATATACTTATTCTCCTTGTATCCCTACTTCATACAGTATTGCAGAGCTACTTCTACCTAACTATTCTTCTTAACAACTTAACCAAGGCCTTCATCTCCTCACTATTATGTCTCTAACTTTAAAAGCCTTTCTCATCTATGCTCTACTCTCCACTATTACTTTAGCCTCTCTTTCTTTATCATACTATATCACCTCCTTGCAAATTAATACTTTCTATGAACAAAACCTTCACCTAAAGCAAACTTTACCTTCATCTACCTTTAGCTCCCTTAAACATAGTAACATTACCTGTTCTTCCAACTATCTACTGCCAAAATATCATAGGGTTTCCTCACATAACACTCAACTTTAACAAAAGATCTCTTAATATTTGCCTCAAACTTCTTAAAGTACTATCATTTCCCCATCATCAACTCCTCTTACATGGTGACATTCATCCTAATCCTGGTCCTTCCACCATTAGCAATCACAACCAAAACTTAAACTCTTCTCCTCTTCTTGCATCAGGTACTAGAACTAACAATTCCCTTCTAATAGCTCATATCAACATCAGAAGTATAAATAACAAAATCCATCATCTTCATGCCCTCCTTCACTTGCATTCATTTGATATATTATGTGTAACAGAAACATGGCTAAAACCCTCTACTCTAGACCAGGAAATCACCCCTCCTGGCTATAATATACTTAGAAACGACCGTATAAAGAAGAAAGGTGGCGGTATAGCCATTATTTATAAATCAAACCTACAAATTACCCAATTTAAGGAACTTCCATTAACAAGCCCAAAATCAGAAATGTTATCAATCAAGCTACAAATAAACAACAATAAAGCAATCTATGTAATTTGTATGTACCTTCCCCCTGGCAATAATACCCAAACACTAGAAAGCCTACTTAGTTCTCTGTCCAGCCAACTACCCCAAGAAACCATAATACTTGGTGATTTCAACATTGATTGGAAAACCTGTGCAGCCCAGAAACCTACTAACCATATTAATCTCCATGGTTACTCTCAATTAATAACAACTACAACTAGAACACATAAACCAAATAAGAAAGAAACAATTCTGGATTGGATTCTAATTAATAACGCCCACAGTTACTATACTCCAGGTACACTTCCTGATAGTATTAGTGATCACACACTTACATATGTGATCAGACAAAAACTGAATATTCCTAATATACATAAACTTAAAAGATGCCGCTCAAAAAGATTTTTCAACCCTGATAACTTCCTTACTGAATTACAAGCATGTGACTGGTTACCTTTATCACACCTCGAACTCAATGAAGCAGTTACCTATTTTAACACAAAATTTCTGCAAATCCTTGACTATCATGCTCCATTCCAATCTACTAGGATAAGAGCCAAAACTGCCCCTTGGCTAACTAAGCAAACAAAAGAAAAAATGATCCTTAGAAATAAAACCTGGGCCAAATGGAAAGCTACCAAATCTCCATCTGACCATCTCCTCTACAAACAGTTAAGAAATACTACCAAGAAAGACACTCTTAGAGACAAAAAGGAATTTTATCTTCACCTTCAACAAACTACACAAAATACCCCTCAAAAATTTTGGTCAGGTATAAATAACCTTCTTAAACCAGGACATTCTACTACTCCTACCCCCTCAGGATTTAACACTAAACACCTCTACTCTGATCCCAGATGCCTTTAATAACTACTTTACAGAAGCCATTCTAACACTAGCAAACTCACTACCAACACCTACTGCATCCTCACATGATACCTCACCAGCCTCTACTAATGTCTTTCAAATCCAACCTGTATCTTCTTCTATCATATATAAGCTTCTCTTAAAACTAAAACCATGCACTCCATCAGCTGACCAACTCCCTTCTGAATACTTACAAATTGCTGCAAAAGCTATCTATCACCCAATATCTATTCTAATAAATAGAACCATCTCAGAAAGGAAAATCCCCTTAGTTTGGAAGATATCTCATATAATTCCCCTTCATAAAGGGGACCCTTCTTCTGAATTATCCAATTATCGTCCTATTGCCTTACTGTCCCCATTAGCTAAGATAATGGAAAGGTGTATACACAAACAATTTCTTAACTACCTTCTTCAAAACAACCTTCTAGCTGACTGTCAACATGGTTTCAGGCCCCATCACAGTACTACAACTGCCCTTCTGTCCTTTGCTGACTCCATAAATAAAAATCGAAACAGTAACCTTCTCTCATCTGCTCTATTTATAGATCTATCAAAAGCTTTTGATATGGTTAACCACAACATACTCCTTGATAAACTTAACAACCTCTCCTTAAGCTCTCATACTTTACAGTGGTTTAGAAGCTATCTGGAAAACAGGCAACAAGCAGTTCTATGGGAAAACAACCTTTCATCTTTACTCCCAGTAAATGTTGGTGTTCCACAAGGATCTATCCTTGGACCCCTTCTTTTCTCAGTATTTATTAATGACCTATATTTGAACGTACCACAAGCAACCTGCATCCAATATGCAGATGACTCGACATTGATCTGCTCTGCCATAAATACTCCCTCTCTCCAGTCCATCACCCAAACAACCTTTCATAACGTTGAAAATGGTTTTGCAGCATTGCCTCCTCCTTAATCCCAAAAAAACAAAGCTTCTTCTCTTTACTCCTACTAACAAATCTCCTACACCTCTCTTTACTATCACCTCAAATAATTCCACCTGCATTAACCCTGACAATACCACTCGGCTATTAGGGGTAACCATTGACAACCATCTTAACTTTGATGAACAAATAAATAGTACTATTAAAGCTGTTAATAAAAAAATTGGGACACTCTATAGAATTAAACCTTTCCTTACCCCAGCGGCTAGAAAAACCATTGCTCAGACCCACCTGCTCTCCACCCTTTTTTATGCTTCGACTATTTATACCACACTATCTAAAAACAACATCAATAAACTCTCAACCTGTTATAACAGTATAGCTAGATTCATTAATGCAACTCCCCTTAGAACTCACCATTGTTATAATCTGAAACAACTAAATTGGCTAGAACTAAATAACCACCTACTTTATCAACAACTACTTATAATTCATAAAACCCTTCACTTCCCTGAAAATACTCCAAGCCTGGCTAGACTTATTTCTCCATATAAGAACCTAAACACACTTCGTTCTGCCAACAAGTTTCTAGTATCCATAACTAAATCACATAATAAAGCTGGTGATGCACTATTTTCAAATTCGATAGGGAAACACTGGAATCTAATCCTCAAGAAATAGCTACTCTTCAGTCCACCTCTCTGTTCAAAAGAAAATCAAAGCACACCTTACTTCTCAATGGCTATGTCCCTGTACCAATCCCGATTGAAAGTATGTCTCAATACACCTTATTATTTTTCCTTCCTGTCCCCTTACTGGCCCTACCTGAAGCTTGCTGGAGTTGAGAGTTGAACCCTAAGGGATGCCTATATTTCTTAATAACTTTAGTATGTAGTTCTTGTTTTTATTGTAAACTGACATAATATTTTTTTTATAAAATGTTATAGATATCCTCTCTTGTACCTTGTATAAATCTACTAAGATAATTGTTATAATATCACTGTAATTTTATCCATACTGGAGCTTTTCTCCCCGGGCCTCTACTGTAAACGGATATATGTCCAGCTAGACTAGCCCGGTCAACAAATGTAAAATAAAATAAAAACTGTTCAATTTCCTGCAGGCAGCTGTGTAGTGTGCCCTCCGCAGGAGTTGGAAGTAATGTTGATGGATTCAATGTCGTACATCGTTCAATTGTCATATGAGGTTGGCTCAGCAGTATAGTCATACATGAAAGATGTCTAGCAGGAGAAAGGTATGCCATTTTCTCTTGCAGTAAAATTATTGCAACTGCATGAGGCACTCTCAGTGTGAAAGGGTGGAATAACACCACTGAGGCCGAAGCCTGCACTGCCATTGTAGCTGCAACTACTGCTTGTACACAGTGAGGCAAAGATCGCACCACTGGGTCTAACTGTGATGAATAGTAGGCTATGGGGCGTTGCTTGTCCCCATGTTGTTGCGTCAATACTGACGTCATATACCCTTGCTTACAATCTACGGTCTGAAAGAATCGTTTGTGATAATTTGAAAGTCCTAAAACTAATGAAGAAGCTATCAACTGCTTCAACCTGCAGAAAGCCGTTTCTGCTTCAGTTGTCCATTGCAAGAAATCTTGTGCTGCCATTGGTGTCTTATATATCAAATCAGTCAGTGGAGCAGATTCTAAAGCATAATTTGGTATCCAACTCCGACAAAAATTAGTTGTACGTAAGAAAGACATCATTTCTTTCTTGGTTGTTGGTTTGGGTGCTTGCAAAATCGCTGTTTTTCTTTCCTCATCTAGTATTCTACCTTCATTGGGTATTACATATCCCAAGTATCTAACTTGTTTTCTCCAAAGTTGTAACTTACTTTTGTTTACTTTGTGTCCTTATATTGCTAAAAATTTCAATAATGCTACAGTATCCTCCCTGCACTGCTGCTGGGTGGGGGCTGCTAGCAAGATGTCATCTACATAAAGTAGAATTTGACTACCTCCCGGTGGGGTAAATTCTGCCAGGTTGCTAGCCATTTCTTGTGCAAAAATTGTTGGGCTCTCACAATATCCCTGTGGTAGTCGAGTATATGTATACCTTTTACCCTGAAATGTAAATGCAAACCAATATTGACTATCAGGATGTATAGGTATTGAAAAGAAAGCATTGCTAATATCTACCACAGAGAAATACTTCTGTTGCAGTTCTAAATCATTTAACAAGGTATGTGGGTCTGGCACCGTAGGTGCTGTAGGTATTACTGCATTATTTACAGCTTGTAAATCTTGTACCATCCCCGTTTGCTTTTTTAACAGGAAATAGGGGTGTATTACATGGTGAATCAGGAGATTCTACCAGTACTCCTTCTTTGAGTAATGCTGCTATTATAGGCTTAATTCCTATTTCTGCAGCCTTTCTCAAAGGGTATTGTCTTTTCTGTGGTCTGAAAGCTGACTTTGGGGTAATTGTAACTGGTCCTGCTGTTCGAATAAGTCGTACATCTGACTTGCCTGTTGACCAAAGAGTTGTTGGAATTTCACATAAGGCCTTTTCTTCTTCTTCTAATAAAAATGCTAATCAGCTGTCCTCACTAGATTGCAAGTGTACAGCTGGATGTGTCTGTGTCAACCAATTCAGTTTTTGTTTTTGTATCCCTTGTTCTGACAGTTCTAAATCAGTCTGTTTCTCCCATCGTGTTACTTTTTCTCCTAAATCTGCCCATTTAACACTTTTATTCTTTGTCAAGCTGACATGTGGCAACCGATTTGATTTATACAATGCAAGGAATTCCTGATGTAATGCACAGCTAACTACACTGTTCCCTTCAGTATCCCAGTACAAAGTACGCAAAACCAATCTAGTTGCACGATTTCTGAACAATTCTTGCTCATATTCTCTATCAGGTCCTGGTGTGGTACAGTAGTATAGAGTACAGTGTAACAAATGCTGTCGATCAGTGTCAAGGGAGGGGGCTTTACTGATGGCTACATTCATCAGTTCCTCGGTTACTGCCCCTGGACCAGTCGTGACTAGGTCCTGGCTGTACCAATATAAGGTTTCACCCTCCGATCGCACTACAAAGGTATCCATTTGTCTCTGTGCCTCCATACCTTGTACAGTTGGAACTACTGCTATGCCAAATATCTGCATAAGGTCCCTGCCCAATAGGTTTACTGGACACTTTGCAGACACAACTATATTACTTCTCTGGGTCATACCTGAAACAGGGTCAGTTATTGCTATATCATGGGAAAGTGGTTCCCTGTATAGCTGTCCATTTGCTGCTTTTACTAATATATAATCAGGTGATTCGGAATGTTCTGGTAACTTGGAGAGGTGTATCAAAGTCCGTGACGCTCCTGAGTCACACAGGAATTTGACTTCCCTTTCCTCCACCAGAAATGTAACTTCCAGTGTTGTATCTGCTAGGTAGAGCTCCAGGCTCAACAATGCAAAATCTAAAATTTCATTTCCATTTTCGTCTAAGTCAATTTGTACTTCCTCTGTCCCTTCTACTACATTTACATTTGCTTTCTGTTTATTAACTTTTCCTGATGATTTCTGACTTTCACTTGATGTATCCTCACTATCATATAGTCAGTTCTCATCTCCTTTATCTTCCGTCGTTGCTTTCTTATTTTGTTTACAGTCCCTAGCTAGATGCCCTTTCTTTCCGCATTGGAAGCATTCACCTCTTTTTTTCCTTTCTTCAAAATCTTCTGATCATTTATTAAACTGTTTGTTTCCCTGGGCATTCTTTTTCTTGCCCTTTTTACCTGACTGTAATACAAATACTTCAGCTCCGTCTTCAGCAGTGAAGACTTGCGCCTTCTTTTTCTTTTTGCTATTAAAATGTCTCTCAGCATGTCTAGCGTATTTGAGTAAGGCTTGTAGCCTCCTTGTTCGATGATCTATCATATGCTTCGTAATTAAGCTACTAATAGGCGCAATGCAACCTTTCAAAAATGCATTTTTTAATTGTTGTTCATATGGGGAATCATTTGTTTGGTTCTCAGGAACCGGCATACCGCTATGATTATTAAAACATTCTAATAATCTAGCATAATATCCATCTATTGTCTCATTTTCCTGTTGTATGCATTGATTAATGCAAGTCCAGTCTGTTCTAGGTTTCCATTTCTCAGAGATTCGGTCTGTCAGACCTTTTACTCTGTTGTCTAATTCTGCGTCACTATGTGGGAGTGGCCTAAGTTCTGCATTACGAGGATTCCAGGTGCCACAAATCATGTGCCAATCTGGACCTATAATTTGTCTTACTACTTTTTCTACTTCTTCCCCATTCAAGTGGTAACTTAACCTCATGCCTTGTAAATCTTCTAAAAATTTTGTAAAATTAACTTTTGGATGGGGGATTCCCTCAGTAGCCTTCCGGATGTCTTCCGGTGTCCATTGTCTATATACTAAGAGTGTTGGGTCTTGCCCTTCCTGTCCTGCTTGAGGATTTGGAACTTCTATAAGTGGGCATATTTCTTCCTCACTCTCATCCTATAGATTCCTCTCTATCTGGTATGATTCTGTGTCCCTATGTGTTTTACGTGTTCGAGACCTAGTCTCAATAGGATCTCTAACAAATGGTTGTGGTCTTACTGAAACTTCAGGATAACGCGGAGGTGGACCAGCCTGTCCACTCACTTCATATCCTGAAAAGGGTAAGAGAGGGGGCAAGGGAGGAGGAGGAGGAGCTGTAGCTATTACCAAGTTATTATCCTCTTTGTCTAAAAATAATGTTTTTGAATTTTTAAGCTTCTGTTCTCTACGATTTGCTTCCTCAATCCACCTCTGTGCTTGAGGTATGCCTAGTTGGCGTTGCTTTTTTGCCTGACCTCCTGCATCAGATTTAAGCTGTTTAAGGAGTTTAACTAGTGAAAGTTTATCTAGTTTACCATCAAATTCATATTTGTTAACCCATTTCATATAATACCTAACATTATCAGCACGCTGTAATTGCATGTATTTTGCGTCTTCAGTTAGGGGCGGATCTCGCGAGGTTTTAGTGCACTGATTACCCATGTCAAAGAAAATGTTACGTAACCCTTTTTTTATCACGTGATGTCAATTTCTTAGTTCCTGTTTACAGTTTATCTAGAATAACTGTCTACCTTATTCTGTTACCCTGATCTATGACAAAATATACAGTACTTTCTTTTGTCCCTGATCTGCAAAAACAAATCTTGACAACAATATACTGTAACCTAGTCCCTGATCTAAAACAGAAAAAAGGCAAATTCTTCCTACCTGAGCATCCTGGTTTTGAAAACGTTCAAATTCCGCTCTTCGGCCACAGATCAAAAAGTGGCCAGCCTCTTTACACACGACAATTCAGTCGGAGGTCTTTTCATTCAAGAAGAACCATTTCGGTAACTTCTCCTGCGCAGTATTCGACCACCGATACACTCTGATCTGCAGCTTACCAAGGGAATTCCGTCTCGAAAGGACCAAACTGTTAAATAAAAAATCAGAATTCAATACACAGGAGGTTCAGATTCAAAAGTTTACTAGTGTACACCAGGAGGCAAAAAAAACATACAAGTACAGAATTTTGTCTGACATGATGCAGGAAGTACAGAATATTTTATAGTGTTTACATTCAAGTTATGCCCACCTTACTGACGTGGTTAGTCACAAGGCATCTACATCACTTTTACTAACAGTATTCTATTCATCTAATAATGCTGATGCAGTACATTTAAAAAAAACTTTTCCTTTAGATACAATACGGCCTTGCTATCCAGCTGGTCAGTCATAATGTCTTTCTCTAAAGTTACTTCTTAAAGGTCTCATATCAGTTCGAATACAATAGCAGCTTCAGTCTTTTAACGCATGCCTTTGTTCTGTTACACTTTCTCATACAGCTGTGTTTTTATCTTACAAGGGCAAGTTACTCCATCAGGAAAGGAAGATTTCATTATTTACAAGGACAAGTTATCTTATCAGGAAGGAGCGGAAGATTTACACATTTAATTTCCTGACCCAGCAGATAATCACTTATGAAAAGCATAAACATTAAAACTTGCTAAGCTAGCATTCTGTCAGGGTCAGGGATCAGCTTTTGCTTCAAGCTACACTGCAGTTTCAAAACTACTTCACATTTAGACATGAATTCATTTTACTACTATATGATTAATATAATAAAATGCATTAAATACTACTTTGCTTTCAAACTAGCATTTCTCATGTATTCAAATACACATTTTTCTAACAAATAGTAAAATGGACTAGTTGGACTGTCCTTTATTATCAGGATTCCTGGATTAATTTTGGAACACCATTGCCATTATGCCCAAATGGGATGAGTGATTGGGATATCCCTGTAATAAATTATAATAAGGATGTAAAAAAATATTATAGAGATTCCCTGATTTAGCAATGCCTTTCACCAGGGGTGGCGCAGTGGTGCAGTGGTTAACATTGTTGCCTTACAGCAAGAGGTTCTCTGGTTCAATTCTCGGCTGGGCTGCCTTCTGTGTGAAGTGTGCATGTTCTTCCTGCATTCAACTCAGTTTCCTCCAGGTTCTTCGGTTTCCTCCCACATTCCAAAGGCATGCATCTGGAGTGTTTCTCCCCAGGCACCTGCTGAAAATAAGCACTGCCCTAGTCAGGCTTTCCCAGTCAATCAATGTTAATTAAATAAAATCACAACTGTTGATTATCTCTGCAGCAACATGGCCAAAAAGTGAATTGCTATCAGAAATTAATATAAAATCTCATTAATCACATCCTCTTGGAAGGTAAGAGAATGCAGCCAGGCAAAACTTCTCAAAACAGTACCAGAGCCCACTTCCCTGGAAGAATTGTCATCTGAGTGAAATACTTAGTGTAAACAGAGAGTAGTAACTAATACAGTAAAAGAAACTAAATAATTTAAAGCAGATGCTTCCTCACAAGAAGAAACTGCAGTCCAAAGATCCTTCATAATTTCACACTTAGAATAAACATTAACATGTGAGACTGACAATTCAAAAGTCTGAAAATCAAAGTTGCAGAAGCATACACTATTTTCCCATACCCATCAATAATCTTCCAGATTCTTATCAGAAAAAGTAATATAGGAAATTGCTAACTGTTTATCACCAGTAGGAATAACTAAAGTTGTACATGCTGGGTCAGGTTTGGGAAAAGAGTATACAATTTTAAAAGGACTGAGTAACTTTATACATTCTAACTGCCTTCATATAGGCACTAGGCTGGCTATCAGGAAAAATACAGGCAGAGACATACTCATCCTCCAAAGCTGAAAAAACTGGAGGAAATGGTGAAGATTCAGGAAATTCCTTCTGTAATACCTCATAAAATCTTCTAAGGAAAGGATAAACTACACTGTATTCCCACTGAAAAGACTGGCACACTCAGGAAATAATCTAAAAAGGAGAGAGGAACCCCAAAGGGCAAATCAGAAACTGAGCTCTCCTCTGAGTCTGAATCAAAAAAATGAGGGAAAACCTGTATCTGTCTCTTCATCTTTCTGTCCAGATTCCAAATCCAGGCTGTGTACTACATGAACTACAAAATGAACTGGCACCTCACCTAAGTGTCATGTTTAATCATAGCCTCACCTCAGGCTTTGTGCCCACTGAGTGGCACACAGCTACAGTTATCCTACTCCACAAGGTGGGTTGGGATCTCCTGGGAACTACCATCCCATCAGTCTGACGAGCCTAATCTGCAAGGCAATGGAATGTATGATCATGGAACTTATAAACAAAGACAATGGCAAACTTCAAACAATGGACCCCACCTAGTTTGGGTTCGTGAAGGGACGATCGTGTCTTCTGAACCTGATTGACTTCTTCAAATTAGTCTCCAGAGCTGTGGACAAGGGTTGGTGGTCCACACAGCCTATCTGGACCTTGCCAAGGCCGTTGACACCATCCCCCACTCTGGAATCATAGATATACTTACTAAGCTGGGCATAAATCCCTACGTTGCTCAACGAGTTGCCTACTGGCTTACTGACAGAACCCACACTGTAAAAGTAGCCAACTCCAAATCCAGCTCCAGACAAGTGACAAGTGGGGTACCTCGGGGTTCAGTCCTGGGACCTCTCTTGTTTGGCATCTACTTCTCTGAAGTACAGGCCAAAACTAAGAGATTCTGGCTAACAAGGTTCGCAGATGACTGCAAACTGCGAGCCATTATCGAATCCCCAAAAGATGTGGCTATTCTACAAAAGGGCCTTACAGAAACAGATGCTTGGTACCAGAGCCATGGGCTCAAGCTCAATACCAAGAAGGGTATAGTTATCCCCTTTGGGAAAAAACATGTACCCATGAATTACCACATAGGTGGCAGTACACTAAACACTGAAAGTATGATAAGAGACTTAGGAACACAGGTGGACAGTGGTCTCACCTTTGATAACCACATCACCACAACAGTCAGGAAATCTTTCTATGTGGCATACCTCATCACTAAGGGCTTTTTGTCAAAAAAAGGAGGTCATTGTCCCACTGTACTCATCCCTCATTAGACCCATCATAGAGTACAATGCCCCATTTGGTATGTACCTCATAAGATATCTGCAACAACTGGAAAGGCCACAGAAACACCTCACTAAAAGAATCACAGGCCTAAAGCAGATAACCTATGCTGACCAACTAAAAAAAACTCCAGCTATACTCTGTCGCATATTGTCTACTCAGAGGCAATCTCTGCTTAATATACAAGGCCATGTAAAACCCAGAGCTGTTGAACATTCTACACTTAAAGAAATCCCATTCCCATCAGAGCCACATGCTCCAGGGACCTAAACCTTGTAATCACAATTAACAAAACATGCTGGAGGGATTGGTTTCTGACCCAGAGACTCCCCATACTGGAATAGACTGCCCATACATGTCAAGTAGTGCACCTCCTTGGCCCTCTTCAAAAGGAACCTTGACAACTGGATGGGAGATAGGAAATTTACCCCAGGGATCATGTCAGTTGCCCCTGCTAGACAGGGGTCCAGGGAAGTAAATACTGTGGAAAGAAATAGCCAGGGAATTGTTATGACTAGTCTTATACAGGCCCTAGGACCAATAGCCTAGTACCAACTTATGAACCTATGACCCTATCTTTTCAGGAAGTTATCCTTCTTTCTTTCACCAGAAAGCAATAAATAAGAAGGATCAAAAACCTGAATAAAACCTTACGCCAAACCCAGTAAAGTACTCCTATCTAAGGAAATGTGAGGAGCAGTAGATAAATGTTTACTTTTCTGTTTCTCTTTGAAATAAAATATGGAGCAAACTGTTATAAATAGCAGCAGTTGCTTCCATAGGGATATCAGAATATTCTGACAAAACAGAAAAGCCTTCCTTGTTCCCAGTGCCAGGACCAACAAGAGTCGCTCTCCCTTGCCTATTGAGAGAACATCTACCGCCACAAAGGACATGGCTAACCCCTGGTTCACAGCGACTGCTGCTGTTAATGAGGTTTGCTTAACTTTTTATTTTTGTGCCTGGAAAAAGGACTGACCTTGAGACTGACTGTTTGTTCCCTGATCAAGTTGAAAATGGTGCCTCTTTCTCAGGGAAAATGAGCAGCAAAAGCCTGTAAAAATTAGGTATAAAATGACTTTCTTGAAGAAGAAAGTATTAATAATGAACAGAAATAATTGAATGAATTTTTTCCTGAGTGGAAACATCTGCCAAGCAAAGGAAGAGAGTTTGCCCACCATTGATCCTCAAAAGCTTCAGAGGAGTGTACTCTTCGGCCGCAGTAAGCTCTGAAGGGCTTGGCTACTACACTTGTCTTTTAATCAGCTCGGCTCCAGCTGCCTGCCAGTTTGGCTGTATGGAAAATGTGCTGAAGCTTTGGAAGCTAGCCAGCTGTCATATCCTAAGTAGGATAAAACCCATATTGCTAAGGGACTACAGCAGCACTGAATATGATGAACATCTTCCATTTCACTTCTGTTACTGTTCCATTGCCTTTCACAAACTCTCATGTCAGTTAACCCATAGAGTGAATAAAATACATCACTATAGCTGACTGAGTGATAAATTGAAGGAAACAAGCTCATCCATATAGTTTTTACATGTGCATTATACACAAATAAATAGATAGACAAATAGATAAAAACAAAAACTCGTTTTCACATCAGAATGATTTGCATTCTTTCAACTGATCTCCTTCTCCAAACTGCAAACACAGCTGTTCAAGACAAACATTGGTCATATGTGTCAACTACAAATGGTGGTCATATGTGTCAACTACAAATGGTATTTCAATTACTTCCACTAAGTCCAGCACTGGTATAAAGAAGAGAAGACTTTGCACATGCTTTTTTTGGACACTAGAAAAATGACCTACATCTTAAAAAAGAAAACTAGTGAATTAGAAATTCAAACTACAGCTGTTATGTCAATCAAGAAAAGTTAGATTTATGTTGATTATATAGCCATATTATAACTAGGAGTCTGTGTTTTAATGACTCTACTATACTTTTAAACAAGTGCACTCTTTTTCCTTTCAATTTAAATGTTATTTAAATATTTTTAACAAAATTCTGTGGAAAAATTGTGTTTATTTTAATTTTTGAAACTGGCAAATGTTTTAAAGTACTTTTTACAGTGTTTTTGTGTGAAAAATGACTTTTAATGACTTTAACTTTTTATCAGCTTTTCTTGCTTGTTTTCCCTGAGAAAGGGTCACCATTTTCAGTGTGATCATGGAACATACAGTCAGTCCTAAGGTCAGTCCTTCTTCTAGGCACAAAAAGAAAAATTTAAGCAAACAGCCTTTTCCACCACATCAGGCTAGCAGATTTCCTCAATAACAGGTGGATGACTCTGTGTTGTGGCCATTTGTTGCACCTCAGAACACTCTCCGTTTATGCCGGATCCCTCTTGTTTAACAGCAACAGTCACTGTGAATCAGGGGTTAGCCATGTCCTTTGTGGCTGTAGATGTTCTCTCAATGGGCAAGGAAGAGCCACTCTTGTTGGTCCTGGCAGTGGGAACAAGGAAGGCTTTTCTGTTTTGTTAGAATATTGTGCTATCCCTATGGAATCTACTGCTGGTATTTATAACACTATTGGCACCATATTTTCTGTCAAAGAGAAACAAGACCAACTACCCTCCCACTTTCTAAAAATAGCTGCACAATCCATCACCTACCCTGTCACTATACTTATTAGTCATTCCATCTCTGAGGTCCTTGTCCCAGATAAATGGAAATCTTTTTATATAATCATTCTTCACGAAGGCAGCAACTCTACCGATCCCGCTAACTTTAAACCCATTGCTATCCTGTCACCCCTTTCTAAAATTTTAGGAAAGGACATCCATGCTCAGTTAATCAAACAAATTCTTGACAACAATCTCCTTACTCCTACCCAACATGGCTTTAGACCCCGCCATAGCACAGCCACTGCATTACTCTCCTTTACTCGAACAATGGCTGAAGCCCATGACAATAAGTTGTTCATCTCCTGTTTATTCCTTGATCTTTCAAAGGCCTATGATACTGTCTCTCACTCTAAACTCCTTACTAAACTTTCTGATCTACATCTCTCTTCCTCCTCCATCAAACTCTTTTCCTCCTCCATCAACTGGTTCTCTAGCTACCTCTCCATCTGACAGCAATCTATCCACTGGCAAACTGTCCTCTCTGCATTCCTCCCTGTAAATACTGGAGTTCCCATGGATCAATTCTAGGCCTTCTTCTGTTCAACATATTCACTAACAAACTTCACTCTGCTACTAATCTCTCTACACTTCTACAATATGCCAATGACTCCACCCTTATCACTTCTACCCACAACATCCCTTAACTCTAGCTCTCACTCAACAAACCTTCACCTCTGTTAAAACCTGGCTCTCTGATAACTAATTAATACTAAATCCAAAAAAAAAACAAAACTCCTTCTCTTCGTCCCTAAAACACTTACCCAGCACAAACACTCTTTCTCTATCACCACCCTTAAAAAGACCATCATCAAACCTGAACCCCATACCTAACTACTCAGAGTAATTATTCATGATGAACTAAAATTCGATACTCATATCCAACAATGTATAAAAAAAAGACCCACCAGAAGCTCGGACTTCTCTATCGCAACCAGAAATTTCTGTCATCTTCTTCCAAAACTTCCCTCACTCAGTCCCTTCTTCTACCCTGTCTTCTCTATGCTGCCCGTCCTTACTAATATTCAAACTTCACTTATCACTAAACTAGAGCAAACTTATCACAAAATAGCCAGGTTTGCCTCTAATCTCCCTATAAATGACACCACTGTCTCACACTAAAATCACTCCAATGGCCAGAATTCTCTAAACAACTATTTCTACCTCAACTTCACATTACACACTCTATCCTAAATGACCCCTCTTCCTGCCCTTCCATCTTCAACCTTGTCTCCTACTACAACCCCCGTAGTCATCTTCGTACTTCCTCCAGCAAGCACCTCCTTGACATATATAAACCCAATACAAATACAGGAAAGTCCCTCTACAAATACTCTGTTGCACGTACTTGGAACTCCCTCCCTCAAAACATAAAAAGCATTCATCAAAAAAACCTGTTCAAAAAATAACTTACAATTTTTCTTCAGAGTACATAGTCCTGCCCTTGTCTAACCCCCATTTGGTCCAGCCTCTTCTCTTCTCAACTTTAACTCCTTTTCCCTATTCTGCTCTTTACATCTGTGTACTTGCATCATATGCCTTTATAACTCCCTCTCCCCTCACTTCCATAGCACATATGTTCATATATATGTATTTAAAAAAAAACATTTGATTGAATGGTTTATCTATTTGTATGTACTTCATGTGTGATATTTTCTAGACCTGTCAATTGTTATTTAACCTACTCTATGTACAGATATTCTCTAACTGTTGATTTTCTTATTATGTTTCATGGTCATTTTAATGTTTTACTCATTTTATTTTTGATTTGATTTTTGTTGTAAAAATATGTAATACTTCTGAAGCTTTTCTCCTTGGGTCTTCATTGAAAATGGGCCTTGGCTCAGTTGGACTAACCAGGTTAACAAATGTCACTAATTAAATAAATAAATAAAAACATGTATCGAATTTCCTTAGAGAGAAGTAGTTTACTAAAATTAAAACTAAAACTGTTATGGTAATCAAGAAAAGTTAGAGTTATTTTTAGATGATATTATTTTGTACTTGATACTGCGGTGGTGGTGCTGCGGTAGCATTGTCGCCTCACACTAAGACATTGTCCTGTTCGATTCTCAGCTAGAGTGTCTTCTGTGTGGAGACATGTGTGAATAGGCGTACCTTCGTTGAAGGTTATGCATCAGAGCTGACAACTCGGCACGTAAAAATCTACTGCCAGTCATTAGCGGACCAGAGTTCCGCTGTGGCGACCCCTAACCGGGAAAAGCCGAAAGACACAACATTATTTTCTACTTGATGAATGTAGAAAAGGACATTTCAATCTTGTGGAATATTTCTGGATATTTTTTTTTCAGGATATAAAATAAATGAAGATAAAAGAAAGGCTATATTGGTAAAATATGTACCTACGCATGAGTTGGTTTGGCAATAACCACATTTATGAAGACAAGATAAACTGAAGTTTAGTTTAATAATGATTCTGTTAGGGCAACAATGGATATGTAGAAAGAGACTAAACAAAAGATAATACAACATTTTAGATGCTGAAAGCTCTTGATTATATGGATAGTAAGGTATAAGCATGGAAAATATTTATAGCCCCTTTTGTTTTGCTGTATATGCAGGTCATGTATATTTTTATCAACCAGAGGAGAAATTATGGAACATAATTAATAAAGAGTGAAAAGAATTTGTTCAGGAGGGAAAGAGGGCAACAGTTCATTGGAAGTATAGGACAAGGTGGTTTGGGATAACCTGATTTAAAGCTTCACAGTTAAGGCTCAATAGCATAACTTAAGCATAAGGTTGTAAATCAAAGTGAAAGGATGAATATGAATTGAGAGAAATAATTTATAAAATATAAAGAGCATATGATTTTGTATGCAGGTCATTAAAAATAATAAAACTACTATACAGAATATTGTATTCATAAGGCAGAAGGCATCCTATGAACTAAGCAAATACAGTGATGGACAAAGGAGATTTTACCAAAAGGAATGTCTGTAAGTAGGGACATAGAACGTAGGCAAGAAAATGCTAGAATGTACTGCAGATAATTAGCAAAGGTACCAATGTATTAGGAGAAAATAACATGACAGGGAAAGGTAATATAATGGTAATGAGGTAAAACAGATGTTTGGACTGCAGGTTAGAGACTGCCTTCCCTATCTGGGACTGATAACAGAGTATAGACAAAGAGAAATTAATACTGGAGTGCTAAGTGAAAGACAAACTCCTGTAGAGTTTTTAATTGAGATGAGAGTAGAATTTGTTTTTAAAAAGGGATAATTAGTGGGGCATATGACATATTGTATTACTACAAGAAATAATCAATGGAAATTAGACAAGAGTGGGAAGAGAAAATGGAAAGGCAATATACAAAACAATAATGGGAGGACATCTATAGAGCACCCAAGTATACAACAAAGTCCTGGATGTTTAGGAGTTTTACTTGGGATTGTTCGAATAGATCATTTTTATCCTATGCAAACTTCATGGAACTTTTCCTAAGGTAGATAGCAAATGCTGGAGGTGTGATGAGAGAGTGAGAGCGAGAGACAGTGGGAGAGAGAAGTTTAATTGGGAGCACATTTTGGAGGTATGTAATGAGATGGCAGATTTTAAATTCCCTTCAGAGTCCTTTGACAAAAATGTTGAGAGAGCAAATGGTTGTAACTAAGGACAAGATTATTTATATGATCTGAATTTCCCAGACATGGTTAAGACCATAATAAAATGTAATCTTATTCCTGGATTTGCACCCATACATACAGCACATCAGGCAATAAGCTCCCTTCAGCACTTGTTGTTTTCATAGTAGGTACGGGTTTTACAGGGTCAGGTTTCTAGCCTAAGGCCCACCTCCTCAGAGGATGCACCACACACTTGCAACTAAGGCCAGGTTAGAATGTCCAATCCACCTACTGCATGAATTTGGAATGTGGGAAGAAACCCACTCAAGCACAGGGAAGACATGCAGACTCCACACAGAAGGCACCCCAGCCAAGAATCAAACCAGAAAACCTCTTGCTGTGAGGCAACAGCACTGACTGCTATACCACTGTACCATCCTTAATGCTATTGTGTAATGAAGAAAGCAGTTATTAGAAAATGGAAATCAATATCTAAATCAACTGTAACTGAAGCATTAAATATTGTAAAGGAGATAAAATCACTGAAGACTGGATCTTTAGAAAAGGAAAAAAGCAAACTATATAGAAATAAATGGAACTTGCAGTAACTACATGTGGAATAGCATTCAGGTTGAGGAGGAGGGGCGAAGCTTAAGGGAAGGCAGGAGTGCTTTACATAATATTGGAGTTATAAAGAAAATATATATGTAAATTTCATGAAAATGAAAAATGTTTACAATATTTTTTTTATTGTTATTGCATTTGTACCTATGTCACGGTATATAATGTAAGGATTTAATAAAGGAGTTTAAAAAAGACTGCAACTTTTTTATATTAATAGGTGTTTTACACACCGATATATAATAATAATTTGCATGTGTCAGCAAACATCACCTTCCAGTCTCAATAAAAATATCAGCTGCAGAGGATGCTTTCGCTATTGAAGAGTAAGAAAAAGTAAGAATGAATAGAATGGTGAATTGACTAAGCAAGGGATGCATTATATACTATAGGGTCTACTCAGCAAGAAGACCCCAAAGAACCCACCACAGAAAATAAGTTTTTGTTTTAGGACAGTGGTCTTTAGCAGGTATATAACATAAGTAGTGCATGGTGACTCTAGAGAGAACGGGATGCTGTATAAAATACTGACCAAAGCAGAATCCCACACCACCACAATAAGAACTTGACTTAGGCGACTATTTTTATTTATTTATTTATTTATTTATGAACTTTGTTAACACAGTAGGTGAGCTGGTCGGCACAACAATTTCAGCCACACAGTGGCCAAATAGGAAAATTGACAAAAAGCATGCAAAAACACCTGTGGTAAGAAATAAAGGTGAAGCATTAGGCATGCAGTGAATTCTCACAGTATTCATATATTGCACAGTAAAATGACAAAAGGTAAAAGAATAGTTTGCATATCTCACATACAGTGAAATAATAACCACAAGTCATATGCATTGATGATCATTATCCATTTCTTAACATAAAAAGTAAACATCTCTGTGGTATGATTTATGTCTAATTTACAAATCAGCATTTTACCTGTAATTTTTCTTTTTTAAGTTCTAACACTTATGACTCCAAGTTATTGCTGACAATTTCTGTCACTATGAAAAATCATGCTTTTTTGTGGGACACTCATTTTTCTCTTTGAAATGTTGTTGGCTTGCAGTAAGGATGACTTTGGTCCAATTCATGGCACCAAACCTCAATCTAGAGAAAAAAAGCCAACATAATGCACTGCATGGAATAAGAACATTAAAAAATGTGAACTTTTGAAGGAAACCACAGTTTTATAGGGTTTACCTTTATATCGTCGAACACACTTTGTGAAACGGACACTTAATCGATGCAGTTTACGCGAACCGAAACCGTGAAAAATTTTAAACATTGAAAAACATTCGACATTTGATATTTCTGGCCGCGCAACACCTCCACACCATTGCTACCATGGGTCAAAAAGGGGCAAGGTTTTGTCGTTCACATATTCGGAATTCGACATTAGAGACGTTTGCATTTCGGCATTCGCGGAAGTCGTGTCTCCCATATCGAGATCGACGATATAAAGGCAAACTGTTGCAAAAGTAATTATAATTTTTCCTTTATAAGCAGATGATTTGAGTAGTGATCCAAATCTGGCTGGGTGAAATTATAAAACTGTAGTACTGTATTTGAGTAGTGATCCAAAGCTGGCTGGGTGAAATTATAAAACTGTAGTACTGTGTTTACAGCTGCTTTTGTGTAAAAAACACACACCTGCACAGACCACAACAGCTTCAAGCTCTATATCTTCATGCTGTCATGCTGTAGTTTACACAGTACTATGGAATGATAAATATTTCACTCCATGAATACTGCAGCAGAGGTCTGCAGAGAAAAACAGAAAACAGGGTGCTGTGGCAAACTGTAGTCCACCATATACCCAGAAGACATGATGGTTAAAAGTAAATAGATGCAATGCACTTGGATATGGACGCCAAGGTGAGGGTGACAAATGCACAAATCTCATTTACTGAAGTCATATATGCATATAATGTCATGTGATATTACTCACTGTAACAGTACAGAAGTTCTGTGCTTAAGTATTTATTCTTGGATGGACACATTCTTGTGTGCATTACTGTGCAGCTGTAATAATCAATGAGATAAAGGGAATAGATGAAATTGCAAGTAATACACTTGTATTTGTAATTTACTTATAGACAAATGTTATAGTCTCTGTTTCAAAGACAGATACACACACACACACACACACACACACACACACACACACACACACACACACACTGTTTATGATAACAGTTTTTTAGTGCACTTTGGATTATGCTCCACAAATTTTGCTTCAGAACACTGTGCACTATTTGGACAAAGGTCTGGTATTATCAGAAGCAGTACAGAAAATAAACTAATTTGTACATCTTTCAACATTATACATCTGCGGAACTCACCTAGCCTAACATTCACATTTAATAGCAGTGCTGCTATCTCTTGGCAAACTGATGCAGCATCTGGGCTTTCTGATTTACAGCAAAGCTGATTTCAGTTTAACAGAAGCCATCTCTATTTCAATGTGATGCAGTGGTCTCAGCTTACATGTGATGTGTTCCTGGATGGCCAGTGTTTTATCTCTGAAAATTCTTTAAATGAAACTCATGAGGGATCATCACGCAACTAACTCCAGTGAGTGATGCTGTGATATTTCATGTCACTGTATATGGCTGTGTATATATTTATAATGTACAAAATTTAAGCTACATTTAGCACTGTCATGTAATTGCCAGATTTTGGGCTTGCAAATGTGCTCTTAATTCTCTGCTGGCTTGCAACACATTTGTTTCATTTGCTTGTACTACAGAGTAGTATCAGCATCCTGCATGCCTCAGATGTGTATACAAAGTTTATGACAAGAAGTATGCACTCGCAAGTGCAGACAGACAGACAGACACACACACACACATACACACACACACACACACACACACACACACACACACACACACACACACACACACACGTGCACTCACAAGTGCTCACACTTGCACACCCACACACACACACACACACACACACACACACACACACACACACACACACACACACACATGCGCGCATGCACACACATTCACTCTCACACACACACACACACACACACACACACACACACACACACACACACTCGCACACACCCAAATGCACGTGCACACACAGGTGCGCACACGCGCACGCACACATATACACACACGCACATACACATGATACATACACATGCATGCATGCACACACACACACACGCACGCACACACACACACACACACACACACACACACACACACACACACACACACACGCACACATTCTTCTATGTTTTTCAAGCAGTACTAAATAAGCTACACATAATAATCTGGCAAAGTACGTACAACATATGTTTACCTCAGCAATGTGAGTCTTTAAATTTGTCACAGATATACACACTGCCAATTTGTGTCATGATGGTATGTACATTTATCAGACAGCCTATAAGAACATACATGCAAATGTATGGGCTAGGCTTGTAAATGCCCTCGGGCAGATAGCCTAGTATGAACCTATGAACCTATGAACCTATGGTAATGCATAGTTCATGTCAGAAAAATATGTATTAATGTGTGTATTCTTAATGCTAATTAGAAACTAAATAAGTTAACATGTTTTTCATTCTATTTTATATGCACTGTTTTATATACAGTTGAGTTTCATATGAGACTGAAAAGATGCTTTTTGAAACTGCAGTGTGCTTTCTGAAACTTGCAAGATGTCCTCTGACCTAGTAATTGCTAGCACAGCAATATTCGTGTTTATGCCTTTTGGAAATGTACTTGAGAAGCAGGTGATTATCTGCTAGGTCAGGAAAAATGAATGAACAATGCTATATTCTGTAAATGTAATGATTTTAAACAATCAGATCTGTTTGAAGTATGTGAACATGTGCAGCTGCAGGAGTTTAGAGATAACATAGACAAAGGACTGTTAGAGAAATGAACTGCAATCTATACTTTGCTCGAATTAGCCATAGTACCTTGAATGGTAACATTGCATATATCTAACCGGTGGTAGCCAAGGCCACGTTGTTTTTTTTTAGGAAGTTTCTCACAAAAATTGATGGTACCAGCAGAATATTGTAAAAACAATCACTGTGAAGTAATGATGACAAAACTTGTGATTCACTACGTCAGCTTGGTAGGCAATGCCTTATTAGAAAGTGTATAAAAATGACTGTATTTCCTGATTCTAGTTAGACAAACTCTGTATTAGCATGTATTTGTCTCCTTGCTGCAAGATTAAAGTGCCTTAACCTGAACCTACCGTGTTTTGATTATTTTTAAAGTATATTTTTCCTTTGACAATTTTGGTCCTTCGGACCGGAAAGTACCTCTCACTCTAGGCTCAGGTCAGAATTGAGCCCGGTGGCATGTACCCGTACGGAGAAGTGGCCACATTGGCTCTTCTGTCTTGAAAGACCTCCGATTGAATTGTCGTTCGAAAGCGGCCAGCCACTGTTTCTGATCTAGGATTAGAGGACGAGTCAACGATCCGGTGGATCAACACACGGAGGGTCAGGTAAGGAGGAATTTACCTTTTTTCTGTTTTGGATCAGGGACTTGTTACAGTATTGTTTTGTTAGGGAGATTTGCATATGCAGATCAGGGACAAAAATATTGCTGTCTTGTCATAGATCAAGGGAACAGAATAGGTAGGCAGTTATTCTAGCCAAACTGTGAAAAGGGATAAAATCGTGGTACCACGTGATAAGAAGGGTTACGTAATAATTTCTAACTTAGCTAAGGCAACATGGGAAATCAGATACACGAAAAGTTCCCGAGACCCACCTTAACCGAAGATGCAAAATATATGCGATTACAGCGTGCCGATAAATTTAAGTATTATACAAAATGGGTTGATAAATACAAATGTGATGGTAATTTAGATAAACCTTCACTTATTAAACTTGTTAGACAACTTAAAACAGACGCGAAAGGTCAGCAAAAAAATAATGACAATTAGGAGTCCCTCAGGCAAACAGGTGGCTTGAGGAAGCAAACCACAGAGAACAAAAGATTAAAAATTCAAAAGCAATGTTCTTAGATAAAGAAGATAATAACTTGGTAATAGCAACAGCCCCTCCTCCACCCCCTCCGCTTACCAGAATATGAAGCAAGTGGCAAGCTGATCCACCTCCGCTATACCCAGTTGCTCCTGCAAAACCTAAACCGTTTGTCAGAGATCCTATCGAGACCAGGTCTCGAACACACAACTTGAGAGGAGATATTGAATTATATGAAATGAATAGAAATTCACAAGCTATGAGTGAAGAAGAGATATGTCCACTCATAGAAGTACCAAATCCGTAAGCAGGACAGGATCCAACTCTTCTAGTATATAGACCATGGACACTGGAAGACATCCGGAAAGCCACAGAGGGAATTCCCCATCCAAACATTAATTTTAGAAAATTCTTAGAAGACTTACAAGGCATGAGGTTAAGTTACCATTTGAATGGAGAAGAAGTAGAGAAAGTAGTTAAACAAATCGTAGGTCCAGATTGGCACATGATCAGTGGCAACTGGAATCCCCGTGATGCAGAGCTTAGACCACTCCCACATAATAACGCAGAACTGGACAACAGAGTGAAAGGTCTGACAGACTGAATCTCTGAGAAATGGAAGCCTAGGACTGATTGGACTTGCATTAATCAATGCATACAACAAGAAGGTGAAACTGTTGATAGATATTATGCCAGATGATTAGAATGTTTTAATAACCATTGTGGAATGCAGGTACCTGAAGATCAAACACATGATTCCCCATATGAGCAACAGCTAAAGAATGCATTTTTAAAAGGCAGTATTGCGCCCATTAGCAGCTTTATTACAAAGCACATGGTAGATCATCGTACAAGTAGATTACAGTCATTACTTAAATATGCAAAACATGCCAAAAGCATTTTAATAGCAAAAAGAAAAAGAAAACTCAAGTATTTGCAGCAGAAGACGGATCAGAAGTCTTTGTAGTACAAACTGTGAAGAAGGGTAAGAAAAATACCCAGGGAAACAAACAATCTGATAAGGTATCAGAAGACTTTGAAGAAAGAAAGAAAAGGGGTGAATGTTTCAAATGTGGGAAAAAGGGACATTTAGCAAGGGATTGCAGGCAAAATAGGAAGGTAATCACGGAAGATAAGGAGGGTGAGGAATGACTATATGACATTCAAGAATCACTGGATAGGAATAAACAAGAAAAGACAAATGCAAATGTGATAGAAAGGGTAGAGGATGTGACAGAAGAAATAGAGGATGTACATGAATTTATAGATAATGAAGAAAATGAAATTTTGGACTTAGCATTATTTACCTTAGAGCTCTACTTGGCAGACACAAAACCGGAAGTTACACTTCTGGTAGAGGGGAGGGAAGTCAAATTCCTGTGTGACTCAGGGGCTTCACGGACCCTGATACATCCTTCCAAACTACCAGAAAATTCAGAATCACTGGACTACATATTAGTGAAAGCAGCTAATGGACAGCTGTATCGGGAGCCACTCTCCCACAACATAGCAATAACTGACCCAGTTTCAGGGATGACCCAGAAAAGCAAAATTGTTGTTTCTGCAAAATGCCCAGTGAATCTCTTGGGCAGAGGCCTAATGCAGATATTTGGCATAGCCGTAGTTCCAACTATGCAGGGTATGGAAGCACAGTGACAAATGGATACTTTTGTAGTGCGACCGGAGGGTGAAACATTTTATTGGTACAGCCAGGACTTAGTTACGACTGGTCCAGGGGCAGTAACCGAAGAACTGATGAACATAGCCATCATCCCCCTCCCTTGACACTGATAAACAGCATTTGTTGCATTGCACTCTAGATTACTGTAACAAACCAGGACCTGATAAAGAATATGAGCAAGAACTGTTTAGAAACCATGCTAATAGGTTAGTATTACGAAATTTGTACTGGGACACAGAAGGAAACGGTGTAGTAAGCTGTTCACTGCCCCAGGAATTCCTAGCACTTTACAAATCTAATCGATTACCACATGTAAGTTTAACTAAAGATAGAAATTTGAAGTGGGCAGACTTAGGAGAAAAAGTCACAAGGTGGGAAAAACAGACAGAGTTAGAACTCTCTGAACAAGGAGTACAAAGCAGAAATTAAATTGGATAACACAGACACACCCAGCTGTGCACTCACAGGCAAGTGAGGATAGCTGAGTAGCACTCTTACTAGAGGAAGAGGAAAAAGCCTTACGAGACATACCAGAGACTCTCTGGTCAACAGGGAAATCAGATGTAGGACTTATTCGTACAGCAGGACCAGTTACTATCACGCCAAAATCAGCATTTAGACCTCAAAAGAGACAGTATCCCTTAAGAAAGGACGCAGAAATAGGAATCAAACCTATAATAGCAGCCTTACTTAAGGAAGGAGTCTTAATAGAATCTCCTGATTCACCGTGTAATACACCCTTATTTCCTGTTAGGAAAGCAAACGGAGAATGGCGTATGGTCCAAGATTTACAAGCTGCAAATGACGCAATTATACCAAAGGCACCTACGGTGCCAGATCCACACACTTTATTGAATGATTTGCAAAAAGTCACACAGGAAGCCTTTTCCTCTGTTGAAACATGGTTATCCGATACCCAATTAATACTCAACCCAAACAAAACTAAACTACTCATCTTCCAACCCACCAAACATACTCAAAACAACTCTTACTTTAACATCACAGCAAAAGACAACACCACTATATACCCAACTGAACACACCAAATTGCTAGGAGTGGAAATAGACAATAAACTAAAATTTGACATTCACATATCCATGACCATAAAAAAAGTCCACAAAAAACTAGGAGCATTATACAGAAATAAACAATTTCTCACCAAAGCAGCAAAGATTTCAAAAGAAAATTCCCACCTTATCTCCACCCTACTTTATGCCTCTCCAGTATATACCAACCTAAGGCAATGTGATCTAAACAAGCTAGAGACCTGCTACAACAAAATCGCCAAATTCGCCACAGGGGCATCCTACCGTAGTCACCACTGTCTCTCACTTGCTGAACTGGGCTGGCTTGAACTCCCTCACCTCCTTCAGTGGTATCAACTCTCACTCGCCCACAAACTAGTAAACCATCCACTAAATGTCCCATCCCTCCAGAATCTACTCCAACCCTATCGCGCCACCAGACCACTAAGATCCAGCAACAAAAATCACTTGCAGATCACTAAAGCCAATAACACTGCTGGTGAAGCACTATTCTCTTGCGCCATAGCCAAATTATGGAACTCACTCCTACCCACAATTACCTCCATACCATCATGCACCAACTTCAAAACTTTATTAAAAGCGCACCTAAAAACATACTGGCTATGCCTTTGCAACTCCCACTCTAATATCATCCACCCCATACAACTACTACCTTTCTTTCACCTCCACTAACTACCTTGATGATAGCAAGCTCAGATGCTTATAAGCCTAGTACTTATTATAGAGCAGGAACTTCTCATTGTTACATTTGTTAATGCCTGTTATGTACTTCACAGGTAAAGATTCTAGTTGTCTACTGATGTACTATGTTCTTCATCTGTAAATATGTTGTAAGTAATTTCTATGTTAAATTGTTAATCGCTATGTAATCCAATGTAACTACTGTCTGTTTATTTTACTGTGGAGCTTTTCTCCCCGGGCCTCCGCTGAAAATGGACCCATGTCTAGTCGGACACTCCTGGTCAACAAATTTAAATAAATAAATAAATAAAATAAATAAATAATTTGAAACCTCAACAAAAGTATTTTTCTGTGGTAGATATAAGAAATGCATTTTTCTCAATACCGATACACCCAGACAGCCAACATTGGTTTGCATTTACATTTCAGGGAAACAGTATACATATACGAGACTACCACAGGGATATTGTGAAAGTCCAACAATATTCGCACAAGAAATGGCAAGTAACCTGGTGGGATTTATCCCACCGAAAGGCAGTCAGATTTTACTTTATGTAGACGACATTCTGCTGGCAGCCCCCACTCAGCAAGAATGCAGAGAGGATACCATAGCGTTATTACAATGTTTAGCCACCCAAGGACACAAGGTAAACAAAAACAAACTGCAACTTTGGAAAAAACAGGTCAAATACCTGGGATATGTAATATCCAAAGAAGGCAGAATATTAGATGAGGACAGAAAAACAGCAATATTACAAGCACCTAAACCAACTACCAAGAAGGAAATGATGTCCTTCCTGGGTACTACTAACTTTTGTCGGAGTTGGATTCCAAACTATGCCTTGGAATCTGCTCCACTGACTAACTTGATATTCAAAAAGCCGATGGCAGCACAATATTTATTACAGTGGACACCAGAATCAGAATCAGCTTTCTGCAAACTGAAACAACTGATAGCTTCTTCCTTAGTTTTAGGATTACCAAACTATCATAAGCGATTTTTCCAAACTGTAGACTGTAAGCAAGGTTATATGACATCAGTGTTAACACAACAGCATGGGGACAAACAACCCCCCATAGCTTACTATTCATCACAGCTAGACCCAGTGGCGCGATCCTTGCCCCACTGTGTACAAGCAGTAGTCGCAGCTGCAATGGCAGTGCAGGCTTCAGCCTCAGTAGTATTGTTCCACCCTCTCACATTGAGAGTGCTTCATGCAGTTGTGATTATTTTACTGCAAGAAAAAGTAGCATATCTTTCTCCTGCTAGACATCTTTCCTGTATGACTATACTGTTGAGCCAACCACATATGACAATTGAACGATGCACAACTTTGAATCCGTCAACCTTGCTCCCAACCCTTGCAGATGGCAAACCATACTGCTGCCTGCAGGAGATTGAGCAAAAGACACTACCTAGAAAAGACCTTACAGATGTTCCCTTGGATGATGCCGATGTGACATACTATATGGATGGCTCATGCAGGAGGGGTCCTACAGGACAGAATCTAGTGGGGTATGCAGTAGCTTCTGATACCGAGATTTTAGAAGCAAAGTCTTTACCACACAACATATCTGCACAAGCAGCAGAATTGATTGCCTTGACGAGGGCATGTACCTTAGCAAAAGGTAAGAAAGTAAACATTTTTACTGACAGTCAGTATGCTTTTTCTACTGTACATGCTGTTGCGCAGCAGTGGAAAAATAGAGGAATGATAACATCTACTGGTAAACCAAATAACCATGCACAATTTATTTTAGACTTGTTGGACTCTATTCAGTTACCTCAGAAAGTAGCTATTTGCAAATGCGTAGCTCATACCAAGCAACAGGATAGAATTTCAAAAGGTAATGCAAGGGCTGATACAGCTGCAAAACAAGCAGCTTCAGCTTCAGAAGTTTTTCTTTTGAGTGAGGAGTTACAACCATCTGAGATTTTAGACTTAGAAATGTTAAAAACAATGCAGACACTTACTACAAATGTAGAAAAATAGAAGTGGATAAAACAAGGAGCAATCCTTGAGAAAGGACTGTACATCTCCAAAGAAAACAAACTGATTTTACCATCTAACTTGTTTAGATATGCAGCTTTGTTGAGCCATGGGCAGTGCCATGTCTCAACAGGGGGGATGGTGCAGTTAGTGAATGGAGTGTTTACAACGTATGGATTTACAAACTACACAAAAAAATTTTGTGCAGCATGCCATGTTTGTAACAAGCATCATGCACAAGGGGCATTGAAACCTAAGCAAGGGAGTTTCCCTATACCACCGTATCTGTTCTATACTATTTGTATGGATTTTATAGAACTAAACAAATGCGAAAATAAGAAGTACTGCCTTGTCATTATAGATATGTTTTCCAAATGGGTGGACGCTTTTCCAACTAAAAATCCAGATGCAGCTACTGTTGCAAAAGTCCTCGTTAAAGAAATTATTCCTAGATTTGGCATACCAGAAAAGATTTATAGTGACAATGGCACAAACTTTGTAAATCAAACTATACAACAACTTAGCTGTTATTTCGGGATTTCTCTGAAAAATCATTGTGCTTACCACCCCCAATCTGCAGAATTAGTAGAGAGGCATAATGGGGTTTTGAAAAACAAGCTTAAAAAATTGATTAGTGAGACACAAAAGAACTGGGTGCACTGTTTACCTCTGGCACTGTTGAGCATGAGAACTGTTCCAAATGCAAAAGGGTTAACTCCTTTTGAAGTTCTATTTGGGAGGGCATATTATACACCTCAATGGAAACCTCTCATGCCTGCAGAGCAGGAGGCTGACAGTTCACTTGCAGGGTATATGAGGCGATTTTTGAATAACAAACTTTTGCAGTTAAATTCTGTTTCAGATAAAGAGCAAACAAGACCATCGGAAGCAGCAGTAGCCCCAGGCGCATGGGTCTGGTTGAAGGTGGTGAAGAGAAAAAACTGGAGTTCTCCGAAGTGGGAAGGGCCGTACCAGTTACTACTGTCGACACCCACTGCAGTCAAGATCGTGGAGCGAGCGTCCTGGATTCATTTGACACACTGTAAACTGGTTAAGAACTTTGAACTGGACAAAAACCTTGTTACTTTTGTACAATGAGAACAAAATGACCAGGTATAGAGCAAACAGAGATGCAGAACAACCTCAGAAAGCTTGCATGATTATTCTGGTAGCTATACTGATAACATTGTTCTTTTTGTTGTGGCCTTTCCTTTTTCCTGCCACAAAAGTTGAACTGATTAAACGTGATGAGCCGACCATAGACTGGCACCCAAACTTTAACACTTATCAGGCAATTACACGTGTGTATGCTGAGACTTTTAATGTTTCGAACTGCTGGATTTGTACAGCCATACCAACAGCATATGGGGGGTTATTAATGACTGCAGTCCCCCTAGGGTTCAATGAGACCTGGGAAAATTTGGTTTATGACACCGTAGCTATTAAAGCATATGATAAGGTAGCACTGTATTTGCCTGTGACACAAAAGGGAATTGTATGTTTTTATAAGAATGACACAATTCAAGTGGGTTGGAGCAAGTGCAATGTGACTGTACATTACAAATGTTATACCAAAGCAAACAAAATGGGTGCAGCTTGTAGTTCAAATTATGACTCATTTCTTGAGTTCATGCATAAGACTATTGATCAAGTGCAACGTAATCCTGTACTTTTTAAACAACTATCTGTAATAGATAGGAAAATGTTTCATGCAGGGCAGCCATTTCGTAACAAAGTAACTACTAAGGTAGAGGATTGTTATTTTGTGTGTGGTAAAAAAGCATATAAATGGTTACCTGAGAATTGGTCCGGCAGTTGTTTTTTGGGGTACCTGGTCCCGGCCATATGACACACTGCAGTTTTGCCTCAGGGAAATATTTGAAATACCCTAGATGTGGCCAAGAAAGCTGTCAGGAAGCCTGAAAATCCAGTGTGACAGATCTAGGTGGGCTGGAAAGACCATCATACTGTGGGTACCAAAGTGACGCACATGGACTTGAGTGATGCTGTTATATCGTGGGCAGGCATATTACCTGCATATGGCACAGTGAAATTGATTTGGGAGCTGCGAAAACTGTCTAAACTTCTCGAAGTAATGAGTAATGCAACTTTTTCTGCTCTTGAATTGATAACTGATGAACTGAATGCTATGAGAACTGTAGTGCTCCAGAACCGAATGGCTCTTGACTTCACCCTAGTGGCGAGAGGTGGTACGTGCGCTTTAATCAAAGAAGAGTGCTATGCGTATATACCTGATTATCAACATGAGGTAAACGACCACCTTGAGGTGATACAGCAAGTGTCGGCCATGACCAAACCAGGCACAAACCCTCTGACGGACTTTTTCCAGAATTTGTTTGGGGGGGGTGGGATTCCATCCTAATGAACATCCTGATTGCCATTTGTGTGGATTACTCCTATTAGGAGCCTGTATTTGTTGTGGTATCCCCTGCATAAAAAAGTTAATCAAAGAATTTATAGATATATCAGTTTCTGAGACTTTGTATCAAAGTACTGAAATTGAAGAATTGTTGGAATGTGAAACACTTTCATAAGTTTAAACTGAATGACTTTCTTAACTGCAAATCCTGAATGGAAAAGGTTAGGAGAAGAAGCAAACTGTTTATTCATTTAAAAATAGAATTAAAAAGTATTAACAGGGGGGAAATGTCAGAAAAATATGTATTAATGTGTGTATGCTTAATGCTAATTAGAAAATTGGGAGGGTGACCTAATGGTTAAGGTGTTTGCCTTGCAAACACAGGGTGCAGGGTTTGAGTCTCACAAGGGATAATTGGCTAGGCTTGAAGTGGCTCGCAAGGGCAGTTAGCTTAGTACTAATCTATGAACCTATAAATAAGTTAACACATTTTTCATTCTATTTTATATGCACTGTTTTATATACAGTTGAGTTTCATGTGAGACTGAAAAGATGATTTTTGAAACTGCAGTGTGCTTTCTAAAACTTGCAAGATGCCCTCTGACCTAGTAATTGCTAGCACAGCAATATTCGTGTTTATGCCTTTTGGAAATGTACTTGAGAAGCAGGTGATTATCTGCTAGGTCAGGAAAAATGAATGAACTCTGATTGAGTCTGGTAATTATGACATTACTTCTTTGAATGAGATTAATATAAGTTATAAGAAGATAGACTTGGCATTAGATGAATACTTAATTGATCAAAGAATAACTGAAGATATATATAATTTCATGAAGGTTGAATTTCCCATTTTGGCTACTATTGTAGGTATCCCCAAAGTACATAAGAATATAGTTAAGCCATCTTTCCGACCCATCATATCTGGTAGTAAATCGAAAACATTCCAAATAGGAGTGGTAGTTTATAGATGGGTTAAACTGATATATAACAACATCCCCCATTTGGTAAAGGACTCTTGGATGTTTTTATCTCATCTTTCATCTGATATATGGAGAGAAAATGTGACCTATATAACTACTGATGTGGTTGATTTATTTTCAAGTATCCCAAGGGATGAAGGACTGGAAGATTTTTGCAGTAGTCTAAGGAAACATTCTAATATGACTTGGGATCGTATTAACCTTATTACTGATATGATGGGAATTGGTTTGGACTATAATTTTATATACTTTGAAGGGGAGTACTATAAACAAACAAAAGGTGTAGCAATGGGGGCATCATGTGCCCCCATATTTGCAAATATGGTTATGTTGGAATGGGAAAATACATATTTATTTCAGAGTGAGTATTATAAGTATATATCTTATTATTCTAGATTTCAGGACGATATGTTTATATTATGGAATGGACCAGATGAGGTTATCAAAGAGTTTATTGAATATATTAATCAGACTAGTGAATTTTTAAAAGTTTACATATAATATCAGCAAAGATGGGATAGCTTACTTAGATATATTTATAAGACACACTATGAATGGCTTCCAGTCTGAAATATATCGGAAAGAAACATTTTCGAATGGATATCTGGAATATACTAGTAATCATCCAAAACATATATTAAAAAATATATTTAAAGGACAATGCATAAGGGCAGCAAGAATGTCTTCTAATTTAGAGGTAATGGAGAAGGAGATGGAATTTGTTACCTCTATGTTTGCAAATAGGGGTTACCCTAGATGGTTATTAGAAGACGTATCTAACTATGTCAGAAATGAATGGGGTAAAAAATACCCCCTATTTTAGGTGTGGAATTTAGTAATAAGAATGTGAACAAAGTTACAAATTAAACAAATTCCCCTAACAGAGTATGTGTTTTGATGTATTCACCATATAGTAATGAAATTAAGAATATTATTATTAAACATTGGAATTCATTAATAGTGGAAGATGAGGTAAAAGATATAGTGGGCCCAAAACCAAGTTTTGTATATAAGATGGGTATGAATATAAGAAAATATTTACAGCATGGTTCAGGAGATAAAATGAACATTAATAAAAATGGGGCAACTAAGAAATGTGGGTCATGTAATCAGTGTTATGTGATTAATGAAAGTGATGGATGTAAATTGGATGACATCAATAAGACATACATTAAGTTTAAAAGGGGAAATTGTAACACAAAAAATATCATATATTTGGCAAAATGTGTATTATGTTCCACGTTTTATATAGGGAAAATGGAGAGGCAGCTCTGTAGGCGGATTTACGATCACCTATATAAAATAAAAACTAAGGATACAAAAAATGCACTTTACAGACATATAAAAAATATAATGAGGGACATAGTTTTAGATGTGGAATTATAGATCAGGTGTATAATTCCACCAGGGGAGGAAATTTAAAGGCTGTATTAAGTAAGAGGGAGACTGTCTGGCAAATAAGAACAGATGCAACGAGGGAACAAGGTTTAAATGAGTATATATCTATATAACCTTTTCTTGAATTACAGTAAGGGTAGGTGTAATAAATGTTTCCTTGTTGTGTAATTATATATGATATGAAATAATTGTATGAAGTTTTATTTTTTACATCCCTTACCATTATATGGTAAAATTATTTTTCCAGATATAAGACATGTTAATAAGTTTATGCATACAATCATAGATAACATAGTACCATTAGTATAAATATGTGACTCACGTTGTATCTTATAGGTAATGACAGGGTAGTACATATATGTGAAGTCACATTAGATGTTATAGTAAAGTTTTTTATTGTAGGAATAATATGAAGTTTATATAATAATGTAGTAGTAAAGTATTTATGTATATATATATACAAGTTGCAAATAGGTGATATAGATTAAGTATGTTAGGTTTATATACATCTTACATTTTTATTGTTTATTTATTTAATTGTTAAATGTGAAATATTAGCACTTGCACTTTAAATTTGTGAAGCATATTTGGCACCAAAAAGTTTTTAAATGAGCGTATTGATAAAAAGTTATTTGTTCTGATGAAGTCTGCATGTTTAGCAGATAAAAGCGCTTAACGTGGATATATCAAAGTTTTTGGAAGTGTTTTATTAAAGATTTTATTCAGTCCAAGCCGGTGTCTTATCGCTGCCTTATTGAACATAGCTGACGGTTGTTACCATCTGTTTTGTTTTCTTTTCTGGTGTTGTTCAGTGTTTGACATTTGAGTATCTTCTGGAAAGAGGTATTCATTTGACTTGCAAACATGGATGTTTATGATTTACAAAGTTTCATATAGGTGGGGGGGCTACGTCCCCGCACACCAATATGGGGGGCTGTGCCCCCCACACAGCACTTACTATATATACTAACTCCAGGGTTGCACTACAGTGGTGAAGAGGGCATATACCTTTCGACAAAATGAGTTTCAGTCAAATGAGTTTTCAGTGAAGTGAACTTTCAGTGAATTGTGCTCAGAGAATTGATTTTCAATGAAATGAGACTTCTATCAAATGCGTTTCAGTGAAATGTGCTTTCTATCAAATGAAGTAGACCCATATATATATATATATATATATATATATATATATATATATATATATATATATGGGTCTATGTTGTTAGATCGAAAACACACAACATCGATCAAAAAAAAAACAGACTAACAACCTGTAAACAGTATTTTCAGTATATCAACAGTATATGTTGATGTACAACTAATAAAAAAAGCAAACAGCATGTTTTCTCCTTTTTTCAGTCTCCTTTAGCGAAAGTGCATATTCGATATTCATAGGTTCATAGGTTCATAGGTTAATAGGTAGGTACTAGGCTATCGGCCCTGGGGCCTATACAAGCCCAGCTAAAAAGGTACCCTGGCTTTTGCCATCCAAGAAAAATGTTATGCACTTTCGCTAAATTGTGTTCTTCAAAGTGCAGTTCGATGAAGCGTGCTTTCAACGTTCTAACAGAGACCTATGTATATATATATATATATATATATATATATATATATATATATATATAGATATATTTTTTTTTACTTTTTTCATATGTATCTTAAATGTATCGACTAGAGCTTTTTTTCCAGGGCTCCACTATAAATGGGATTTGCCCAGATGGACTTTCACAGCCAGCAAAAAACACATTATTTATTTATTTATTTTATATTTGTTTACCAGGAAAGTCCACTGGACAACATGTCCATTTTCAGTGGAGGCCCAGGGAGAAAAGCTTCAAGACATACAATTAAAACTTAACAATTTTACAAAAGAGAAGTTAAGAAGTTTAACATATTACATAATATTTTGTAAGAGAAACAAAAAAGTTACATTTCATTTTGTGAAGAAAAACATATTACAGTTGGTGGAATATTAGATAAGATAGGAAAAAGACAGACTAGTAGCTAAGGTTACTATTGAGGAGAAGAAAAAGTTGTATAGATAGTTCTGTTCTAGCTGGTTACTTTAGTGCAGGCTTTACCAGGTTAGTTAATAGCTGTGTGCATAGGCTATGGGATTGTTATGTAAGAGATGTGTAAAGGGAGAAGAGGAAACTAGAAGTAAATATGCTTGATAAATATGTAGTGAGGTTCCAGGAATGGAGCTAGAAGGGATTTTAGTTAAACTACATAAGATGATAGTAGAAGAGACTAGAAGTGTTAACTTTTTTTAAAGTATTTATCTAGTTTAGTGTGAGTTAGATGGTGTTTTGGTTATTTTTAATTTAGCACTTTTTTTATCCTCGTTCAGTACATGGGCATATCATGAAGCAGATAGGTGGGCTTTTAGTAGTTTTTTGAATTGCTCTATATTAGTATTGGTTTTGATGTGTAATGGAAGACTATTCCGGGCTTTGGCGACATAACAGGAGTAGAGGGAATCTCCAGTGTGATTTTTGCTTTTTGTTATTTCTAATAGTGCCTTATTGATAAAGTGAAGATGTTTATTGGAGTAGTTTGTTAGTATGTTCTCTAGGGCTAGAGTTTTTTTTCAGGCTGGTTTATAATATGGTGGGCCATTTTGAGCTGATTGTAATTTAGCAGTGAGGGGAATACAAGCCATGAAAGTTTTCTAAGAGAGTGGCAGTGGTGAGATCTATAGTTGGCACCTGTTGTGAATTTTGCTGTTTTACTGTAACATGTTTCTAGTTTTCTCATATCAGCCTTTCTAATGTTGCTAAGGATTAGGGATGCGTAAAGTAAGGTTGAGGTAAGGTGAGCTCTAGCAATGTGTTAGCTGTATGATAGTGTTTACTCCTGTAGAGGCACCCTAGTTTTTTTATGTACTTCCTGAATAGACTGTGAGATATGAGCATCAAATAGCAAATTCTGGTCAATTGTATCCCCTAATAGATTAATACTGGAAACTGGAGTTATACTAGTATTATTGGCTGAAATAATTTTGAATACTGGGAGGGGGGGGTGTCAGGGTCTCTAGTAGGGTAAAATAGGATTGGCTGTGTTTTTTTGGGGATTCAAAATTAGTTGGGTATTAGTTAGCCAAGCTTCAATAGCTGCAAATGACTGTTGGGTAATTTGTTGTAATTGTTTGAAGGTAGGAGCGGCACATATAAGGGTTAAATCATTTGCATATTGTATGAGGGTGTCTGTATGAAGTTTGTTAGTGAAAACTGTGAAAAGGAGTGGGCCAAGGCTAGAACTTTGTAGGACTCCTAAGGTTACAGGAAAAAGAGGGGAGAGGTTTTGTTGCCATAATACTGCTTGTTGACAGCCATCCAGATAGTCTTTAAACCAGGCTAGTGCTGTCTGGCTGAGGCTTAAATCAGTTATGACATTTAAGATTTTGGAATGGGATACAGTGTCAAATGCCTTTGACAGATCCAAAAATGTTGAGGAGGCTAGATGTCCTTCAGTATGGAATTGGTTAATGGTATTGGTAAAACTCATTAGTGCTGTAGTGGTACTATGATTAGGTTGGAAACCGTGTTTGGTGGTAGTTAAGAAATTGTTTGTTAATAGGTATTCTAGCAGTTGTGTATGATTGCATTTTTCCAAGATTTTTCAAAGGGGGACTGTATGGCTATGGGACAACAGTTAGATAGGTCTTTAGAGTTTCCTTCTTTGTGAAGCAGAATTACATGTGCTATTGTCCAGAGTTTAGGTGTTTTATTTTCAGTGATAGTGCAATTAATTAAGATGATCAAAGGGACTGAGATGGCATTAGTGGCTAATTTCAGATATTCTGGTGGTAGGTTGTCTGTGGCCAAAGTAGTTTGCTTTAGTTTTCTAAGATTTTTTTATGGTAGCAGTAGGGACTGGATGGAATTGAAAGCAGTTGGGATTGTTACTTGATGGGGGAGGTGGGGGGGGGGGTGGGAGTGAAGTTAGTATTTATAAGGTTTAATATGGATTCGATTAAGTATTTGTAAAACTCGGTTGGGATATCATCCTTGGAATTGGATAAGTTTGGGGCTGGGGTGGCAATATGGCCTGGGTGCAATATTTTATTAATGGCGGACCAAAACTTTTATTATAAATGAAAAATAAACTCAAGACTCCAGAGTGGGAAAGAAGGGATCTTTCCACTAAACTGCTATGCTATTATGTAACAGCTGGATTAAAAGTTGTAAAAACATTAATCACTTTATGTCATTGAAATAGTCCACCTTGATCTACAACACAATGATTTCCATATCTCCATTCCCATTACAATGTTACTGTATTTCTCACAATTTTAGGACCTCTAACAACTTGTCAGTTGACTCTTCCTCATCCTATCATCCAGCATGAGGACTCCCATTTTTCTGGAACTGCATCTAAAGCTTAGAACAGCTTGTACTAGCTCTTACAGATTCCATGCAGCCCAGCTCATTCAAGCTGCCTTAGTAAATAATGGATTCTCCATACTTCCCTGAACCCCAACAGTTTGAGAATCCATTCTCCGAACCACAGTTCCCTCATGTTGAACTCTTCTGCAGTTTCTAAGTGTGTGCTGGCAATGATTCTTAGATTTAAGAGATTTCTCCTTTCTTCGAGTTTCAGCAACAATGGAGCTGCCATACATAACTTTGGACTTATGAGGGGCTGCCATCCTCACAAGGAGGATGGAATGGGGGTCTTACATTTACTTCTATTTTGTAGGTTAGAACCCAAGCAATTTATCTTTCTGAGGTGAGCACCCAGTGAACTAAACATCTGGTATTTGTAAGTGAAAATAACTTACCCTAAGACAAATAAGTGACCGTGCATCCCTGTGAACTCTCTAGTGACTGTATATGAATATGTGAATGACAAATCTTTATTTTTATATGCATATGTATGTGTCAAATGTATAAATATGCATGCACATACACATATATGCCTATTCTTAGATATAAAAAACACAGGCAAGCCATTCAGTAAAAACTGTAAGAAAGGCCCAGTAAAACTAAAGCCTTCACCATGTAATACTAATGGGCCTGGAGAGATGGCCCACTGCATATATACAAATGTTCCCTTAAGGACATGACAGTGTTTCAGCTGCATAGCTTCTGAAATTTCATGGCTTTTTACTGTTTACATCTGTATGAATACATTCAGGACAATAAAGTCAAACTCCACTATCTGCAGATATGCGTACTTATGTTTTTTTTTTTTTTAACTCATCAATCCAGCATAAGTGAATTGTTTGCTATACTTTAACACTGAACTTAAAATCAAACCTAATGTCCATAGACATTAGGGTGCCTGCAAAATATCCCACTCAATATCCTGGATAGTTTAGTGGTGCAGCGGTAGCATTGTTGCCTTACAGCAAGAGGTTCTACTACAGTTCTATTCTTGGCTGGAGTGCCTTCTTTGCAGTGTCTGCATGTCCTCCCTGTGTTCATGTGGGTTTTCACCAGGTACTCTGTTTTTCTCCCATGTTACAAAGACATGCATCTGGAGCATTTCTCCCTAGGCCTCTGTTGAAAATTGGCTTTGTTCTGAGTCGGACTTTCCCAGTAAACAAATGTTAAAATGTTAAATAAATCAATATCCAAACTAAAGATAAAAAGGTCATACAGACAAACCATTAAGTAAAAACTGCAATCTTAAAATCAAGCATGATGTCCATAAACATTAGGTTGCCAGCCATATATCACAGATAAACTTCAAATCAAAGGGTAAAAAGGTCACACAGGCATATACATACATAAACATATACAAAGATCAGTAGTTAGACCAATTACATGAGCCTACTTTTAGTTGATTTGCAGAATTATATCAATAATGATTTATTGGACTGCAGCACAGTTTTTAGTACATTTTTTTGTGGCTTTTTTCAGATACCTAATTGACCAAAAGGCACTTTCCTTGAGCTCTGTTTTTCTAAGGCAGATAAACTGTAAGACAGAGCTACAAAAAAGTGTAAAACTTCAATGCAATCTTTTTTTTTTTTTTTTTTGAGGGGGAGTCAAGCCCCTTGTACCTCCATCACAGGGGGCTGCCTCACATTCACTCCTGCTAACTAGAATATACTAATTCCAAGACTGCACAATACTAGGGAAATTGTGAAACTTCCTTAGCCCTGTATTTTGTGATCTAGTCACTGTCAGCATTTCATTACTAACACCTCTGTCATGATGCATGTAATCTCACCACTTTGATTCGAATAAAGTGATCAACAAAAGTACCATTCATTAACATAATGGGGATCCAAGCACAGACACACAAACACACACACCCACACATACACACACATTTAAGTTCTGCCTTGTCTTCTCTATTGTGTGGTCATAGAGTTTCTCTGTTTTTGAGAGGTGGAAATGTGGGGGGTGCAGGGAGGAAGTGTTCATGTGGAGGGTGCGGGGAGGAGGTGCTCTGTTGTTTAAGGTGGAATATGCTTTTTATTTCCCAGAATGTTTGCTCTAGGTTGCTTCCTTGATTTTGAGCCACTACTCATATGCACATTGTTTTGTTTTTCTCCAGTATATACATAAATCTGAAGATGTCATAATGCATTGTGGCAATGAAAACAATGTGTATTATAAAACTGCTTATTTCTTATGTTTAATGTAGACCATCAGATCGGAGTTTTGAAACTTTCAACCATTTAAATGGAGATTGTCTTACAGTGCAGAACTGTATATTTACCATTTTCCTTGCTGTAGTGTGATCTCGGAGTTGGTATATTTAATTTGCAGGGGGTGTGGGGAGTGCAGGGGTCTTGCCCCCCTGCAAAAATTTAACAAAAAAAAAAACATTTTATTTACATTTCAAAGTAGATCCACCCTTGAGCATATGCAACTGAATGCTAAGTAGTTGTGAGTACTAACTAAATTTGTTTTTGAGTAAGGCATAGATGAGATTAAGGTATACTTTTTACAGTTAATCATTGTGTGGAATGGGAAGTGTCATTGTGGATTTTATATTATATTATATACCCAGCAGCTTGATTATGGTTGTAAATCATGTCTAATGAGGGTCACATTCTTATGCAGTTTGCACTTTTCTGTTTGTACATGTTGTCATTTCCTCTGTCATCTACTGTCATGTTATGTACACAGTTGTGGTTAGGACTGGAACACAAAGACTGAACTCCAGTACTCTGTCAGTCTGATTGCATTATATCCCACCTACGTGCATTAAGCAGTCTTCAACCACAATGGGAAAATACTACAGCTAAGGAAAAGAAAAGTAAATGTTTACTCTTGATTATGAGCAACTGCGAAACTCAAGTGTAAATTGTACAAAAAGGACAATATATGGTATGTACATAAATCTAACAATAGCGCTTTGAAATGGGAGCATGTCCAGTCACATGCACATCTTTTAATTAAACAAATCAACAAAGCAAAAATGCAGTGCAACAGACATAACCTCACCCATTTGCAAACAATGCCCATATTATTCTAAAAAGACCTAACACTTCTAAAAGCCGACATTAACTATACTAATGACCAGCTGACCAGGTGCCCTTCAAGACTCAATACTAGTTAAACATACTCTATCTCCTTATCAATAACATCTGTAATACAATTCTAATAGATTTCTGCTCTACACTGAGAACTTAACCTTCTGGTCCTCAGACAAATCCTACAGTAATACAAGAGGAGGAACTTTCCCTATGCATTATCCTTCTCACAAACTGTTCAACATCCTTTAAACTATCAATATAATTAAACAATAATTTTACTTAGGTGCACAAGCATAAAACTATTGTCCATGTCATTTCTCCCTTCTATCATCTCTTTGTCGGTTACTACTAGGTAACAGAGTAGGTGAATCCAAACATGATCGAAGCTTTGAATATAATCACCACATGATTAGGTTCTCCCACTTGAATTCTGCACTCTTGAACTCAGCACCTTTACATAGATACTGTCAAACAGGTACACACCATTTTCATACTATGACAATGTCTCCATTATCCACAAGCTCACCTACATGCTCAGGGTGTTGTCTCTGATTAATAAAGCTGTCAACAAAAATATATTGATATCACATAAGTATCCCACTGATGTGATACATTTCTAACATGTCAAGTCAAGCTTTCTGTGCAACTGAAAATGTGTTATATATATATTTTTTAATAATTAAATAATGTTTGGCCGAAAATGGTCTCCTTTCACCACTCAGTCTCTCTAACAAGCAAATAAATGTGCATGTCCAATTACAGAGCATGTGTTTTAAAGTGTGATCCTTTTGTGACATGATCATGCCTTCTTCATGGCATGATTACTAAACTCTAACTCATTTTAAATGTGGCATCTTCCATTCCAGCAGAGTAGATATTTTTACTCTGTTTTTAACCGTCCTCTGACAACTCATAGGCCAAAATATCATACAGTATCATGTCTGCCCTATATAACCAATTACACCAGTCTTCTCTCTCCCTTGGGAAGCAGACCAGAATAGCAGCAAACCCTGCTAAGGCTCTTTTCTTAAAGGAAAGCAAATGATGGCAAACAGAAACCCAAAACATTTTCAGAAATAAAGTCCCTTACAGGCCAAATCACTAACCTATCAGTTTTTACAAATAACAGTAATTCAGTCAATAACATGGCTGATTTAAAGACTTACTTATCTCATCCATCCATTCATCAACATTTCTTTCTCCCCCTTTCCTTGTAAATAATTTTTCCTCAGTAAGGAATACACCATCAGGACTATACCCAAGCAGACTTTGCCAGCATATTCTACTTTTAAAAGATTTCAGTTAAAAAAAAAAACTAAATCCATGTTAAAAACATTAATACTCTCCTTTGGTAACATAAATTCAGTCCATGCTACCTATCTCAGAAAGGCTTCAGATGGACTTGCTAAGCCTCTTACCTTCATTTGTAACCTTTTACCATCAATACTAAAACATACCATATTATTCCTCTTCCTGAAATCCGTTCCTCCAAAATGCAAAAGGATTATAGGCCAATCTTCAACCTCTGTCCCCTAGCCAAAATATGTGAGAAGATTCTATACATGCAAATGACTACACATATCAACAACTGTGGCTTTCTCTCTGATAAACAACATAGTTTCAGAAAGGCAGTCAGTACCACAGCAGCCCTTTTCTTTACAAGAGACTCAATCTACAGTAATACCTTCAATGGACTTATTGCAGGTGGTATATTTATAGATATGACTAGAGCATAGGAAACCAGGAACCATAGACAACTCATAATCAAGCTACTAAAACTCAGCTTTAGAACCACTACTATCAAAGCACAGTTCCAAAGCTATCTACGAAATAGATGTTTTCAGGTCCTTTCAAACAATCAGCTCTCTTCAAAAGGTAGACTTGCCACATGAGTCCCATGTGGTTCAGTCTTAGGGCCTCTGCTATTCTCTTGATTTATTAATGACCTCACATATGAATTTAACTTATTGGATTTGATATTATACAATGATGACATACTACTACTAGAGGTGCACAAATTCCCCACTGTACTACAAAACCATCTCCAACAACCCTTCTGTTATCCCTGTTCCTGGACAGAGAAAAACAACCTTCTTATAAAAAAATAAAAAAATGATGTTATGCTCTTTTCCTTACTTCACAGATTGAAAAAAAATGCTTGTTTGCAAAATAAATGATAATCACAACAATCCTATTCATACATTTCTATAGTAACAGAATATAGATATGTAGGCCTTATACCTGACCTTTCCCTTACATTTAATATTCATACTGACAATATAATTTATAAACTAGTAACCCAAATGAAATTATGCTATAGACTATTCCACCTTGTCTGACTTGCTGACTATTTATCTCTGGCTAAAAATGTTCTTATTCTAAAGCTTGAATATGGATTGTCATTACAATTCTATCACTCTTCCTACAATGCCTATAGACTTCAGATTGTTGAAAATAAAATCTGCATATTTGCACTACTTGCAGGCAGTTTTTCACACCACTTTAGCGTTCTTAACAGAATAAATTGGTTACTGATAAGAGAAAGATCTTCCTACCTACTGGGCACACTGATATACACAATTTTAGATGAAGATTAACGCCCATCTTAACGAGGAAACTCCTACTAAGGGAGCAGGCATACTCTTTGATAATAAGTAAAAAATACTATCTCAGTAGAGTACAGTGCCTTTCAAAGTAGCTATCGGAGACCATGTTCTCCATACGTGGCTCTATTGTATGGCACAGCCTAAATCCTGAAATAAAAGGCGAGGATACACTGCAAGTGTTCAAGTTATTCCCTGCAGATCATCTCCATAGTGAAATAACTTATAAATAAACCTTTATTCAGCTATCTACCATGCATAACCTTATTTTCAAGCCTACTGCCTGCCCTGCATTAGCCAATCTAGCCACAACTTACACACCAAATCGATCCCTGCGATCAGAAGACAAAAATCTCTTAGCTATCTCAAAACCCACAAGAAAACCTGGTCATTCACTGTATTCATACTCTGTCTCTATACGTTGGAATTCACTACCTCTAGCTACCAGGTCTATGCCTGGCCTAACCCATTTCAAAGCCTCTTTAAAAAATCATCTCAAAAATACATGGCTCTGCTCCTGCATAAAGCCTGCCTAATGTTCAGGTCTTCCTCTTCTGTCACATTTCAATATCTCACAGACTGCAAGATCCTAAGGCTCTTCTAACTCCTTTTTTGCTGCTATACCATATCCTTAAGCTACTGCTTAGGCTTTATTGCTTCTATTCTTCCTAACTCTCTCTCGCTATATGTATGCATCACAAACTTTCTGGCTGCTATTTTCCTAACTGAAACTAACATTCTATTTTGCATGTACTATAACAGTCAATGTCACACATTGCATTAACTACGTACTTTTTTTGGACACTGTCTACATCATGTATGGTGAAAGTGACTATTATTGTCTGTAATGTTTTAACTGTATCGAATTGTCTAGAGGTGTAGTAATATATTGCAACATCTTGTAGCAGTTTGTTCTTTCAACTTATTTTTTGTATAGTATTTGTAATGTAATTTTTATTGTATTGGATTATACTGTGTTTGCATTGTACTGTATGTGGAGCTTTTCTCCCCAGGCCTCTGCTGAAAACCGGTTCTGTAGACCCAGTCAGACCACTCCGGTAAACAAATGTCAAATAAATAGATAAATACTTCAGAAACATTGGGTAATCTCCACACCAATACTTATTATCCCAACTCAGAAATAATGAGAGTTGTGAACAACACCTGACACTATTGCATACCAGAAGTGGGGTATTGTGTGTGTGTGTGTGTGTGTGTGTGTGTGTGTGTGTGTGTGTGTGTGTGTGTGTGTGTGTGTGTGTATCTATATCTATATATATATATATATATATATATATATATATATATATATATATATATATATATATATAAATATATAAACACAGTATATATTTATATATATTTCTTCCTTAGGGCTACATTTAATTTTCATAGCCTGGCAGCAGCTTTTATGGCTTATTATTCAGTTTATACTTATTATAACTTATACTGTTACTGCATATGAACTTGATTTTACAGTTTTGTTCTAAACCAATCTGTCCTCAATGAATACACCAAGCCATATATTGTAATTACCTTAATTTATATTTGATATTTGTTGTATAACTTAACCAATTGCAAAAACAAATGCAAATTGTCTGTCAACTGCATTTTTATAACTTAATCAGTTGTAAAGTTAATAAAATTGCTACTGTTAAATGAAATCCCTGTATAAATTAATACATTTTAACTCTTACTAACTAGTTTGATTTCTGTATACTTGCCCTAAAGGGCCCAGGTTGTGACTGAAAAGGATCTTTGAACTTGCTCACTTATCCAGTCAAAAAACAAATAAATAAATAAATAAAAATGCACCATTCTTGTATATTTTATATTTTCTTCTGGAATCCTTCCATTTGCCAGTTTTCCCTGTCCTTCAGTTGCATTTAGAGCTGTACACAATACTCATGGCATGGGCTTACCACGTCATAAATGACCATGAAAATTATGGAGCCTATTGAAATAAAAATGGACCACATCATTCTATTTGCTGTTGCCATTTCTATCTTTCTTTTTTTTTCAAAAACATTTTTATTTTGTTTTCATTATAAACATATGCAAATGTATATATAACAAATACAATAAAACAATAACAAAACTATTTACAATATTTACATTCATCCATGATAAACTTGACACCCATGATAAACATGATAACTTTTATCCATGAGAAGTTATCAGTATTTGTTCAAAAGGCTTTCCAAATTTTTGCCATGTTATTTTTTTATGAGTAATGAGTTCTATAACAAATGGTTTGTAGTTCTTTTTTACAAGCAACTTTTGCTAAATTAATAAATTCTTTAAACATCAAATCTTGTTTCTTTTCCAGTTCAAAGTAATAACTTTTCTGGCAATTGCAAGAATTGACCAGAGTAACTGAATCTGAGATTTAGGTATTACATTAGGTATTGGAACATTGAATAGGATTAGTGAGTTAGAAATATGAAAGTTATCAGGCCATAAAAAATATTTGAAGTCTTTCCAGTATTGAACAACATTTCTACATTCAATGAACATGTGAACCCAGGTGGCCTCTAGTAATGCGTCACATTTCCAATATTTACTTTCACTGTTTTTGAGTATAAGATTTATTTTATGTGGAGTATAGAAACTCCTATTCATAAATGTCCATGTATACAATCTCCAATATAATGAAGGAAAGGTACCATACATAGATTTCAATAACAGTTTTTTAGATTCGTCAGATATTTGTTCTCGTATTTTAATAAGAACGTTTTCGCTGCTGTTGAACAGTAGCTTCCTCAGACAATAAAAGTAAGGCACCAAGGTGCTTTATAACAGGTAAAACATAACCAAGTGACATCATTTCCTGTACAGGTAAAGCTTGTGCTCATCTATTTATTTAAACAAACACCAGGAATCAAAAAATATTTTACCTGGCGTTACCATACTTAAAAAACTAAAGCATAGCTGGTACATGAGCCAGTACACATACCCTATTATACTAGGTATAAACAGTTTTTATATATTATAAAAAATTCTTAAATAAAAATTAAAAATTAAAAATATATATATAAAAATATATGTGTGTAAAAATACTCAAAATGCCCCCAAGTAGGACATTAATAACATCGCTGACAGGCAACAGCATAATTGTCAATACAACCCAAGTCTCCAAAAGAATTTTTAGTTATTATACATTTGCAATCTTATGAAATTTTTGCAAAAGCTCATATTTTAAATCCAAGTTTAGTAATGCACCAAAGGAAAGGCCCCAAAGTACAATTTATCAAGCAATTTGTTATAGCCTTTAAAGTCAAGATCTAAGGTAGCTTTTGTATTTTAGTATTACAGATATGTTACATGCTTCGTTTAACCCTGGTGGGGCAAAGGCGTTAAGAAGCAGTTGCCATTCCAACTCTTTTATTTCCAACAGTAAAGGTTGGGGCCCCCCTCTTATTCCTAAGGTTACCATATCAATCCCCATAAAGCAAAAGCTGTGCCCAGGGTTTTCCATAATGTGCTTTGAAAGAGCGTTGTCCAATTTTTGCTTTTTTATAGCATAATTATGTTGGTAAATTCTGTCCCGTAGTCTACGGTCAGTTTTACCAACATAGTATGCCCTGCAACAATTGCATAGGGCAATGTACACCACAGACCTAGTATCACAGGAAATTCTATGTTTGATGAAATACTTTTCATCTTTGATGGTAAAAGAATTCCCTGCCTTTATTAATCTGCACAAGTTGCACATGCCACAGGCAAACGTACCAGTTTGTCTCGATCCTATATTTTGTGTGTCCCAAGTTTGCAGTAAGTCTTTGAGGTTTTTGCCCCTTTTAAAAACAAATAGGGGATAAGCCCCCAAGGCTTCAAACAAGTATGTGTTGTTTAAAATAAACTGCCAGTTTTTCCTAATAATGGAACACACTATGCTAGCATGGTTGCTGTATGTAACAATGAACCTAGACACATGATCTCTAAAATTTTGTGTAGGCTCATCAAAGTTACAGGGAGAAGCTCCGATAGGCAAACAATCAGTAGGTGAATCAAACAAGGCAAAAGTCTGTGAAATGTTCAACCTAGCACCTTGAAGAAGGGGTGTATAGAACCCTGAAGCCCTTTTCAAAGAGACTTCATCAATCAAGCTATCAATCAGTTCACCCGGATATCCCCTATTTAGGAACATGTTCTTGAGGGTGAAACACTCCTCATCAAAGGCCTTAGATGTATTATACATACATGTGGCTCTAACAAGTTGGCCCTTTACAATCGATCTTTTTTGTTTCCATGGGTGACTGCTGGCAAAATGCAAAAAAGCATTACAATAGGTATGCTTCCTATAAATGCTAGAAGAAATGCCAGTGTTGGAAAGATCTTTTATAAGTTTGACATCTAAATAATCAATTTCGCTGGCAGAAAATTTATAAGTAAATTTTAAGAAAGCACAAGACTCATTCATATCCTCGACCAACTTAGTTGCAATATCAAAGTCGCCCTGAATGAGAATGAACACGTCGTCCAAGAATCGAGTATAAAATTTCTTAACATTTTTAAATAAAGGATTCTTAAAGAGGACGTTCATTTCCCAGTAGGCGACCACTAAGTTGGCCACACTACCACCGCAAGGTGAACCCATAGCGATTCCCCTTTTCTGTAAGTAGTAGCGGTTGAACCCATAGCGATAGCAAAAACCTCAAAACTTACTGCAAACTTGGGACACACAAAATATAGGATCGAGACAAACTGGTACGTTTGCCTGTGGCATGTGCAACTTGTGCAGATTAATAAAGGCAGGGAATTCTTTTACCATCAAAGATGAAAAGTATTTCATCAAACATAGAATTTCCTGTGATACTAGGTCTGTGGTGTACATTGCCCTATGCAATTGTTGCAGGGCATACTATGTTGGTAAAACCGACCGTAGACTACGGGACAGAATTTACCAACATAATTATGCTATAAAAAAGCAAAAATTGGACAACGCTCTTTCAAAGCACATTATGGAAAACCCTGGGCACAGCTTTTGCTTTATGGGGATTGATATGGTAACCTTAGGAATAAGAGGGGGGCCCCAACCTTTACTGTTGGAAATAAAAGAGTTGGAATGGCAACTGCTTCTTAACGCCTTTGCCCCACCAGGGTTAAACGAAGCATGTAACATATCTGTAATACTAAAATACAAAAGCTACCTTAGATCTTGACTTTAAAGGCTATAACAAATTGCTTGATAAATTGTACTTTGGGGCCTTTCCTTTGGTGCATTACTAAACTTGGATTTAAAATATGAGCTTTTGCAAAAATTTCATAAGATTGCAAATGTATAATAACTAAAAATTCTTTTGGAGACTTGGGTTGTATTGACAATTATGCTGTTGCCTGTCAGCGATGTTATTAATGTCCTACTTGGGGGCATTTTGAGTATTTTTACACACATATATTTTTATATATATATTTTTAATTTTTAATTTTTATTTAAGAATTTTTTATAATATATAAAAACTGTTTATACCTAGTATAATAGGGTATGTGTACTGGCTCATGTACCAGCTATGCTTTAGTTTTTTAAGTATGGTAATGCCAGGTAAAATATTTTTTGATTCCTGGTGTTTGTTTAAATAAATAGATGAGCACGAGCTTTACCTGTACAGGAAATGATGTCACTTGGTTATGTTTTACCTGTTATAAAGCACCTTGGTGCCTTACTTTTATTGTCTGAGGAAGCTACTGTTCAACAGCAGCGAAAACGTTCTTATTAAAATACGTTAACTTGCTTTTGGCGTTCTGTGCTACATTCTGTTTTGGTGTTCTACTAGTGTGAATTCTTCCTTTGCTGTACCAGATATTTGTTCTCCATTAATTTTACATAGTAATTCCAAAAATCTGAGTCAAATTTTAGAGTGTCTTCTCTTAGTATTTTATAGATAGGTGAGATACTTAATTTTTGGTCATCTGTCTTTTCAAGACACCTAATAAAAAGCTTGATCAAACTAGGTATAGCTTCAGTCTCTAGGTTGATTGATACTCTCATTTTGTTTTCTATAAACTGCCATAATGAGTGTATAAACAACCGTCTTGACTATTATCAAAACTACATAGAAGAGAGTTTAGTGGTTTAATACTCTTATTTTCAATAAACTGATGCCAGAATATCAAGTTATTCTCCTTTAATTTTTGCATTGCATTGATGTTGAAAGAATCTAGACAATCAGGGGAGTATGCTATAAGGAATATAAGAAATAGGAATTGTTTAATGTTGTAATTACAATCAATTATATTTTTAAAGTTAATAAATATTTGCTTAATGCCATAAGAAAAATGATCAGACTTCTTATTAAATAAACAAAATTCATGTAAAAGCCAATGAACTCTACGTATTGCGTATTCTTCCTTAAATTGATTTTCTATAGTTCTGACATCAGTTATATGAATCTCATGTATTATTTCTTAGCCAGATACATAGATAGGTGAGATCCAATGTAATATTACATTAATTATAACTGATTTGGAATTAAGATCTAAGCTAGGGAATGCTATCCCATTATTGTTCCAAGCTCTAATGTGCCATTTATATGCAATTGTAGATTTTAAGGGGGACCATAAAATTTTAAGTAGCATGGAATCTAATTTTTTAAATATATTTTTTGGGGGATAGTATCAATGAATGTATATAAAATAAAATTTTAGGTAAAATTATCATTTTATTTAAAGAGAGCCTATCCTCCATTGTGAAGAACATTGTATTCCACATTTTGACTAGTTCTCTAATGGTGGTTATTAAATTATTGTAGTTTAGTTTAACAGACTCTTTCCATGTACTCTTTATATTGACACCCAAATATTCTAATACATTATTCTCCCAATTAAACAGGCTATTCTCACTTAGGTTTTTGTTGATCTTTTTGTTAATTAGTAATGTTTGGATTTATTATGATTAAATTTAAGCCCTGAAATTCTTTCAAACTTGCTTAAGGTATTTATAACATCATGGAAAAAAACATAAATATCACCCAATGTTAACAACATATCACCAGCAAATAATTGTATCTTAGGACAATAGTCCTTACTAACTTGAAAGCCTTTCATATTTTGCTTGTTTCTGATATGCATAGCAAAAGGTTCCATTGAAAGAGCAAACAATAATGGTGACAAAGGACAACCTTGTCTAGTTCCCCTGAGGATTTCTAGTGGTGAGGATAGATATGATCTAATTTTCACATAAGCTTGTGCCCCACTATAAATTTTCATTAATAAGTTGACAAAATCTGTGGAAAATTAAAAAAACAATCAGAATTCTTTGTAGATAAGACCAACTAATAGAATCAAAAGCCTTCTCTATGTCTAGGCTGGTAACAATTAGTTTGTTTTGTATTTGCATGCTATGTCTATTAATTATAGTAATTCAATAATGTTATCTTACACTTTTCTATGAAGAATGAACCCTGTCTGATCATTATGTATTAGATTAGGTAATATTTTCTTTATCCTATTAGTTGATTTTGTCATGAAAGTTTTATAATTAGTGTTTAGTAATGACATTGGCCTATATGAATCACAAGATTTGGGGTCCTTACCTTGTTTTAAAATGGGGGAGATAATTGAATATTTCCACAATGGGGGTGTTATACATTTTTGCTTAACCATAGTAAAGGCATTCATCATTTTCTTTATTATATATTCAGGAAAAAATCTTATATAGTTTAGGAATTATTCCATCCAGTCCTGGAGCTTTATTATCTTTTATTTTTTTTATTTGCTCTGTCACTTCTGTTAGTGTTATTTGTGTATTTAATATGTTATTTTGTTGCATTGACACCTTAGTAGTTATATTTTCTTGATTAAAAGTATTTATTACATTATCTGGCTCCAAAATTGGTGTGTTATTATTTATATATTTATAGTAGTTTTTGTACACTTCTAATATGCCCATTAAGTTAGATGTACTCTTAATCGACCCACTACTTTTATATTTAATCTCATTAATAAAATTTTGATTGTTTATTTTTTTTTTAGATCTTACTGCTATTTTATGTAGATATTTAGGATTTGCAGCATAAGATTGTAATTTCAATTTTTCCAGGTTTATGGCTACCTTATTATTCAAAACTTCTAAGTATTTTTGCTTTATCTTAGTAATTTCATTATGTGCTACATTGTTATTTGGTTTTGCATCCATTTTTATCTTGTCTATGTTTTCTTGTAAGTCTAAAAGTTCTTTGTCCCATCCTTTTTTTTAAGGTACCAAGATTTTATTCTACCATATATATATATATATATATATATATATATAAAGGTGTTCCATAATATAGTATCAGTCACTTCAACATTATCATTTGTTTCCATAAAGATGTCTGTTTCTTTCATTATCTATTCCCTAAAGTCTTTTAACTTTGTTATGTAAGCAGGAATTTTCTGTAGAAATCTTAAATCATCTGTATGCATAGTTAATGTAAAGTTTATAGCATTATGGTCTGAAAGTGGACAAGTCATTATAGATATGTCACTTATTTTTGAGTAAATATTATTTGATACAAAGACCTTATCAATGTTTGTTTGTGTACCAAACCGATATGAATAGTGAGTACAGAATAAGAAATAATGTCCTCTTAGACCATGTATATCTTTAAGGTTCATCTGGTTTGTAAAGTCATTTAACTTCTTGGCTTGAGACGTTAGTTTTATTTTATCATTTTTATAAGTAGCATTGCCTGATAATAGGAAGTTAAAACCACCTGTTGCTGTAATTTCTCCTTTTGCATTTAAAGTAATCAGGTCCAGATATTTGTCAGCATATTTAGTAATCAGTCCTGGTATCCAGTATCTAGTAATCAAAGTATAATACTGCCTATTGATTTCCAAACTAACCATGCTTAGCATCCTATCTTTATCTGAAATTGTATCTACAATTCTTGGCATAGTATAAGTATTTTTCCATAGAATAAGAGTGCCCCTTCTCTTAGTCTTAAAACATCAATCAGCCAGAATGGTATAGCCATTAAATGAATATTTTTGTAGGTCTATTTTTAATAGATGGGTTTCCTGTAAAAAGATGATCTGGGCTTTATGCATTTTGATATATTTAAGCAAAACGGCGCTTTAGACATTATTGTGCAAACCATTAATATTTAATTATAAACATTTATAAACCATTGACTATAATGTGTATGTTGTTACTTACTGAAAGACCTTTCTTCAGTGTTGACTTGAAATCTACTGAAAACTTACTTTTCATGCATGTATAATGTGTATTAAGCACTACTTTAAAAAACCCCAAACTATTTACAAACACATAAATGAAACATAGTTTCTGGTTTAGTTAAAAACTTAACTAAGCCATCCATCCACCACCACTCCAACACCAAAAGACACAAATTATCCATATCTGCTTAGAATATAGTATAAAAACAAAAATAAAGCATTATGAAAGCAGCTAAAGAAATCTGAGTCCATGAAATATACATTAAAATGAGAATGTCCAATATAACTGAAGCTATATGAATATTTGACATATAATAATAGCACCTTTGATAAGTAGATATGTCAGAAATACCCATCAGATCAAAGTATGCATAAACATTAAAAGATGAAGGTTAAGAAGATTGTCAATATTACCAAGACTTTTCAAGAAACATCAGATGTTTAAACCATTTTGTCAGTCATCTATCTAACATTTTTCATGTAAGGATCTGTTGAATATATATATAACACTTATTACAAAAAAAAGCGTCACAACCCTCTGTTTAGTTACTAAAGGTTTAATTATGTAACATAAGTCCGATGTTAATATGCATAATGAATTTTCTAATGCAGGTCCTAGTTCATTTGATGTTATTTAGTTACTAAAAGTGTCATTGAATCTGCATATTGTATGCATCTGTAAAAGAACATAGGTTTTTTCAAAGGAGTTAAACACATTTTTCAGAACTAATTATTTACCATTTAAAGTATCTAAGTGAAGGATAACAGAATTTCAAGAGAAAAGAATTCTAAATATAGCTATTTAACAAGTTCAAAAGGTCAAGTGATGTAATCACTGTTGTTTCCTCAAGCTGCAGCTTCATAAACTTGATAAAAAGTATCTAAATAGGCTCATTCACTGCAGAGGTTGTCTCTAGGGAGGAAAAAAAGCATTTTTAGTGCGAAATCAAATCTTGAAGCTTTTAGAGTTTACAGAAAGCAAAAAAAAAAAAAGAAAAGAAAACCACTCAAGCTGCTTTGTCAGTGCATGTCATGAATCTCCACAATGAGAACAGTCACACAGACCACCAGTTTCCTCAAAAAACATCAACATCATGAAAAAACAACCCTTTTCATATAAAATCAGCTATTTAGAAGTAACAACAGCTGCCTCAAATCAGAAATCATTTTATAACATTTCAATCATTTACCCACCAATTAACCCAGACCAGGGAGAAAAAAAAAGAACTTAGTATATATATATATATATATATATATATATATATATATATATATATATATATATATATATATATAGGACTTTTGATTGAAAGATCAAAAGTCCAAATCCATTATCAACAAACATACTTTACCGAAAGAGCTGTCACCAAAAAAGCGCATACAGTAAAGCATGTTTAAAAAACAAAAAAACACAAAATTAAACCTACTTCTATGCAGGTGGGCAAGCCCCCCTGCACCCCCCACACACCCCTACTTTAATAGTCTCATTCAGAGGTCACACTACAGTGGGGAAAAGGGAATTTTCCCTTATCCGCACTGTAGTATGACTGGCACAATGAGCATACTTATCCGAAAGTGCTGCTTCGGTGAAGAGCACTTTCAGTTAAGTATGCTTGGTGATTGCTTTGGTGGAAAGTGCATTCGGGGATCTGTACAGATCCTATATATATATATATATATATATATATATATATATATATATATATATATATATATATATATATATAAACAACTTATATTTAGCCATCTATAAAACACCATTAATCCACTGTATTAATGTTTATGTGTCTAAACAAAAAGTCTAAAACATCTAGTTAGAAACACTAATCAAAAACATATTGTTACCCCACCACTGACCCACTAGAAAAAATGTACTTTGGTATTAAGTCAAATTATACTATTACTGAAGAATTAGAAGACATATATCATTTGTAGTTATTTAAAAGGGAAACTTATGTAAAGTACTTATAGTGGGGAAAAAAAGGAAAAGGAACATTATTAACAAAAAGGAATAGGAAGAAAGAAGAGAGAGAGAGAAAGAGAGTGAATGTTATTTAAATACTTAGTACTGTATGTAATTAGAAGAAGCAGATATAGAAAGGAAATGAGAAAGTTAATAATAAAGATCATTCTCATTACCTTACAGTATACAGATTTTCAAGAATCAAGGACATTATGATTCATAAAACAAAGCATTTAAAATTAGAAGGAATTTATTCATTTGTCTTTTAGTTTTTTAGTTTTGTTTGCTCCTTTCTTCACAGACCATCCATTTTTTGTTGCCTGTCTCTTCAAACTCTGAGATGACCATTCCATTTCTTCTATGCCCATCAGTATTTTCTTCTTTTGGATAAATTCTACTGCATCTTGTATGGAATCAAAGATCTTCACTCCTTCTGGCAAGGTGAGTTTTATTCTTGCAGTAAAAAGAATTTGAGCTTTAATATTGGCTTTTATCAAAGACTTAATTAGAGGAACACACTCCTTTCTTCTGGATATGACTGTAGAGGTGTAGTCATTGTCAAAACAAATATGTTTTTCACCCATCTTGAACGGGGACTTAGTCCAAGCTGATTTCAGCACAAAGTTCTTGTCTTGTGAGAAAAGAAATCTAACTCGTATAGACCTGGGGTTAGATGAACTCAGAGACGAAGCTGGATTTGAAAGGGACAGATGAGCCCTCTCAATTCCAAAAGAAAGGGATTCAGGCATGTTTAGTGCTGATAAAAAACACATTGAGGAATTGAATCATGTTAGCATCCTCTTCTTTCTCAGGAATTCCATATATTCTTATGTTATTTCTCCTTAATCTATTTTTAAGGTCTTCCAGTTTCTCAGTCAGGCTGGTGTTTTGTTTCAGAAGAAATTCATTGCGATGTTCATTTTCTGTCACTCTAGTATCTAGGTCAGTTACTGTTTCCTCTAAGGCAAGAATCTGTTCAGATTGTTTTTTTTTACTATTCCATTTAGAAGTTCCAGTTGTTTATTACATTCTTGTTTGATAACATCCATTTTGTTTTAGAATTTGTCCATTTTTAGTGACAGTTCTTGGATGTTTGTTATTATAAGATGTAATTCTTTCTTCATTGCACTCTCCTGGGGTGGGTTCTTCGAATTGCTCATGTTGAGATCTCCAGTAGAAAACTTCTTGACATGAATAATTAAAACATTCTCTTGACTATGTATTCATTTTTAGAAAACAATAAAGAGTCTGTGTTAATCTATCTTTTAGTATATGTTTAGTTAGATTTTTCTAAACAATAAAGTATATTTCCTGTCAGGATATTAAAATCTAAGCAGAGCTATGGATTTCTGCTGCTATCAGACTGGCATCTTGGCCATACCCTTTTACCATTTCTATCTTTCTGATACATGATGTCCACTCTGGGTGTAGCCAGCACCATCATCATAATGTTTTCCAGCTCTTTATATAGCATCTCCAGTCCCCTAGTTTGATACTCATCCCGGGACAGATATGCCTCAGATAAAGTGCTTTGCATTTGTCTGCAACGAACCTCAACTAATTCTATTCACTTTGTGAGCCTTTTCAAAATTTTTATTAAAATTTCCCACATTCCCACTGGTGCAACTAATTTTGTGTCATCAGCAAATAGGTTGATATTATTCTATATACTCTCAGATATGTCTTAAAATGAAAACACTAAAGAGCACTTGACCCAGAACTGACGCTTGTGATTCCCCAAAAATCATGTCTTTTTCCTAACATTGTCCTTCTCAACACAGAATTCTGAGTTCTATCCTTCAGTTTTCCAGCAATCCAGTTCCTGAGCTTGAGCCATATCTCATCCCCTTCAGATTTCCTGTCTATGTGGGATCAAGTCAAAGGCCATGATGAAGTTTTGGTAGACCATGTCCACCAATGCTTCCATGTCACATTTTCTTGTAACCAAGTTATAAAACTGGATCAAGTCATCAATCTTTAGTTGCTGCTGTCATGAATGCTGTTGTCCCTCTATAAAAGCAACATGCCTTTCTATCAACTGACTGTCAATTACTATCCCTCACTCTTCTTTTTATCTATCAAGCTTATTAGAACATCAGATTTTCCAGTTGCTACTGCAACAACTTCTAGAAGGGTATTACACTTGCTATTTTGTGTTCGTCAGACAAAATATAGCCAGTGATCACTAAGCCATTTGCAAAACAAACGACATTGTCTTGCAATGAAAACAGACTCAGCAAGAGCAGTAAACTTCTCTGTCCTTGAAACTCACATTCATTGAAATGGCATGAAAACCCACATTCATTTTGCATCTGGCCAGTGGAGGACTAAGCTTACCTCTGGGCTGTTTTTCAAACCATAGTCTCCTTACACATTTTTAGGGCCGTGTGTGTGTGTGTGTGTGTGTGTGTGTGTGTGTGTGTGTGTGTGTGTGTGTTTGTGTGTGTGTGTGTGTGTGTGTGCGTGTGTGTGTGTTCCTTGATTCACCTTCCTGATTGTATTACATTATATTCCTTGTATAATACTGCACTACTCGTTAGAATGTGCTTTAAATTTGTAGTTTTGAACAGTCTTCTAGTAAGCAATTAAACAAAATGTATGAGACAATAATGACAATACTACCCATTTCAGAAAATTTCAACCATAGAAGGTCACTCAAACGTCTCTCATTACAATTCAGCATTATCAGTAAATATGCAAAATTTCTGCAGAATTGAGTCGTATAAATAATTCCGTGTGGAATCTGTAACTAATGAAGAGGTTTCTGCTAGCAAACAACTTTATATTTCATTTTTTCATCTACAAATAAAGTGCCAGTTGCCCTTGAAGAATAAAATTACTTATGTTATATTAAAAAAAGTAAGCTAATAATACTGCAAAAGGGAATGGATGGCAAACTGATAACAGGTTCATAACTACTAGGTAACTCCTCCAAAGGAGGACATGCACCATCCACTCCCTACAACACAGTACAGTATCAGCAATCCATCTGCATACTGTGGGAGTAAAACTTACAGCCTTCTTCATCAATACCAAGTATACTACCTGGTGTACTACTAAAAATGTAAACAACTTAGCAAAAGTAGCACCAAACCTCTCTTCCCCTGAAGCTCTCAGCTCCTTGTAAAATTCACTTGACACTCAACTAAATCTCTCAACTTCGCAACACAAGAAATTTGGAAAAAAATAAAATTTATTTGGAGGGGGGCAAATGCCCAAAACCAGGGACACATTTAAATATTGCTTGTATAATCTTAGAAAGTTGTAAAATAATGTGTTTTGTTTAACCATGTGTTTCCAGAAGTACAGGAAGACTGAAACTTAAAGTGCTATCATTATTTAGTGAATTCAGTTATTTATTTATTTATTTGTTTATTTATTTCAGTTTGATTACCGGGGGGTTCACTGAACATTGGTAGCCCGTTTTCAGTGGAGGCCCGGGGAGAAAAGCTCCAAAACAAGGAATTTCAGCAATTCAAATATTATGTTTACTAAAATGAAATCAATTAACATGGAAAGTTAATGGGTAGTCTGAATAACTAAAAAAAAAACAGGTAGTTACAACAGAAAGAAATACAACAATTTCAATTTTTAGTTTGGTACAAAAGGCATCACGAGTAATACATGTTTTACTATGCTGTTCACTAAGTGTAATACTTTAGAAAGGAATAAGAAGCAGAGTAGGAGGAGGTTAGTCTGGGGCGAATGGAGTAGAAAGCTTAGGGTTTATAGGCAGAAGAATGCAGTTGCAAATTTTGTTTTGAAAAAGGTAGGAATGAAGCTGATTTTTGAAGTTATTTAGGTTGGTACATGTCCTAAGTGACAAAGGCAGGGCATTCCATTTTTTAGCAAGGGTAAAGGATAAGAGAAGCTGGCCAGCAGGGCGCTGGGGTTTATTAACAGTGATTAGGTTTTGTTGAGAAGATCTAAGTGCTCTAGGGGGGGTATAGGGGAGTAGAATGTAAGAAAGAGCAGGGCAGTTAGAGGGGTTTTGAAACAGCGTGAAGGCTGTGGTGAGTTAGAGGAGGTTAAGTTGATTGGGAAGTTCAAGCCAGTTAAGGAAGTGAAGGGAGGAGCAGTGATGTGAAGAAGATTTGGCGTTAGTTGCAAATTAAGCGACTTTGTTATAACATAACTCTAGTTTGGTGGTAAGAGAGGATGAGAAATTAGTGAGCAGGGGGGCACCGTATAGGAGGGTTGGAAGGAGGAAGGTGGAAGCAAGGGTTAGTCTTGAATGAGAGAGGAAGTGATTGTTTCTATACAGCAGACCCAGTTTTATATGTGTTTTTTTGATGTTTAGTAGGATGTGGGAATTAAATTTCAGTTGATCGTCGATTGTGACACCAAGAAGTTTGGTGGAGGGTACGATCTCAATGGAGGAGTTGTTGAGGCTGGAAATTTGAAATGAGTTTTTGTCAAGGGAGGAGGATTTAGATGGAGAGAAAATGAGTATTTTAGTTTTGTTGGCGTTTAGGGAGAGGTGATTTTGTAACATCCAGTTTTCAGTGGTAGAGAAGGCACTTTGAGTTAGGGCTTGGAGGTCTGTTAGGTTGGGGCCAGAGCATATCAAAGTAGAGTCGTCAGCATATTGTACAATTTTTGTGTTAGGGATGGCTTTGTAGAAATCATTTATGAAGATATTGAATAGTAGTGGGCCAAGTATGGAACCCTGAGGAACTCCTGTAGGGGTCGGAAGAAAAGTAGAGGTGGCTTGGCCCCATTTTACAGCTTGGGATCTGTTAGAAAGGTAGCTGGAGAACCAGGAAAGGGATTCAGGGCAAAGGTTGAGGTTAGATAGGTGATTTAGAAGGTGGGTGTGAGAGATGGTATCAAAAGCTTTAGATAAATCTAGTAGGACAGTGGATACTAAATTACCAGAGTCACAGGCAGAGTTGACTGAGTGTAGAAAGGAGAGGAGGGCAGTATTTGTGCTATGACCTGGGCGGAAACCGTGTTGGGTAGGAGAGAGAAGGTGGTGCTTAGTAAGGAATGGCAGGAGTTGTAGGTGGATACATTTTTCTAGAATTTTGGATATAGGGGAGAGAATGGCTATAGGGCGGAAATTTGAGACAGAACAGTTTTTGCCACCTTTGTGGAGGGGTAGGATGTAAGCGCTACGCCATAGTAAGGGAACGTAGGATTCAAGTAATGATCTATTAATTAGGATGCTGATAGGAAGAGCAATAGAGTCAGAAGCAATTTTTAGGAAGACAGATGGGATGTTATCGGGGGCATTGGAGCAAGGTTTTAGTTTATGAAGGAGTTTCTTTATTTGGTCGGTAGATACTGGTTGCAGTTTGAAAGAGGGGGGGGGTAAGAACAGTTTAATGAAGACTGAGTAGTGGCAGGGGAGAGGTGATTGTTCGGAAATGTTTTAGTTAGCTCAGCAATGGTAGATGTGAAGAAGGAATTAAATAGAGAAGCAATTCCGGGATCGGTTTTACTGGTGTCTGGACAGAGGTTATTTTTAGTACCTGGTCTGAGGAGTGAATTGATGGAATTCCAGAATTGTTTGGGGTTTCCTAGCATGGTTTTCTTGAAGTTGGATGTAGTAAGACTTCTTGTCTTTAATGATTTGTTTTTTGGTTAGGTTTCTTAACTGCTTATATTTAAGGAGTATTTCAGGTTGCTTGTGTTTATGGTAAGTTTTCCAGGTTTTGTCTCTTTGGAGCATTAACTTTTTTGTATTTTTGGTGAGCCAAGGGGATGTTTTAGCTTTAACTCTTATAAGTCTAGTTGGGGCTTGGGAGTTAAGGACGGCTAAGAATGTTGAATTAAAGTAGTGGACGGCTTCATCTAGTGGTAATAGTTTTAGAGGTTTCCAGTTGGAGAGTTTAAGTGAGTCAGAGAAGGAAGTAGGGTTAAAGTTAGAGAGGTTCCGAGTATGAGTGTAGTGGTGGGAGTGGGGAGGGGAGGAGGTAGCTCGTATGGCATAGGCAGGGAGATGGTCTCCTAAGGGGTCAGGAGAAGTGTCAGATTTTATAACTTTATTTGGATGAGATACGATAATCCAATCAAGTATGGAGCCAGGAGGATTCGCTTTGTTTGGTCTGGTTATGGAGTTAATGAGTTGGGAGAAATTAAATAGGTTAATGGTTATTGAGGGATTTCGGTTAGAGATTTTGCCCCAATCGATATTTACATCACCCAAAATGAAGGTTTCTAGATTAATATTAGAAGAAGTCCAGGAGAGGATGTCTTCTAGATTATTAGTATTGTTGCCTGGAGGGATGTAGAGACAGATGATGCAGATACTTTTATGACTGTTCATATTTAGAAGGCCGATAACCAGTTCAGTGTTATTAAATGATGGAATAGGGTTTGGGTAGGGAGTAATGGACAAGAGGTTGGAGTAGATTAGAGCAACACCACCACCTCTTTTATTAGGTCGATCGGACCGTAGAGAATGGAATCCTGGGAGTAGGAACTCAGAATCATTAATATGAGGTTTTAGCCAGGTTTCAGTTATAGCTGCTATATCAGGGGAGTTATGGTTGAGCCAGGCATGGAAGAGGGATAGTGTATTTTTTATGCTCTGGGCGTTGATGGTGAGGAACTTGAGTTGTTTTTTGGAGGATTTCTTATATTTGTTGGGAGAATTTTTTGGATGGAATGTCGGACCTGGGTTGGGGTGAATATCTCCTGCTAAGTGAATGATAGTCAGATGGGGGAGGTGCTTATTAGTTTTATATTTTGATGGAAGGGGCAAGTAGATGTGTGGTTTATATTTAAGGTTTACATCCGTAGTTGGAAAATGTTTAATTTTCATGAAGAGTATTGGGTAGTAAGGAATTAATGAGGCGGATATGTTGTGGTAATGAGAGATAGGGTTGTGTTGCTGAGTAGGAGGAGGAGGAGGGAGTAGTTGGACATGAGTATAGCAAGTGATGTGGCATAGAGATATAAGTAGGAGAAGGAAGCAAGACAGTGGAAGGATTTTGGGAGGAGGGGACATCATGATGGTAGACGTTGGTAAGTAAGTAGAGGAGAAGGGGAGTTTGAATAGAAATAGAGGGAGTGGTTAGAGAGAGGAAGGGGATGGTCAGGGGAGAGTTTGGATTGGTTGGAGGAGGAAGGAGGGAGAGATAGGGGGGAATAAATGTAGATGCCCTGGGGGTGGGAATTGGGGGTAGGGTAGGGGAGCGGAGTGAGCTTGCAGGGCGAATGGAGCAGGCAGAGCCAGGAAGGCAGGAAGAGAGCAGGAACCTATCAGTGGGCTTTTGAAATGCAGAAGGTAAGTACTGGGGAAAGGGGATTAAGCAGAATAGAGAGGACTGCAAAGTTTAGAATCAAGTACTGAGAGAAGAACAAAGGAAAGGTAGGGTTTGCATAATCTAAAAGAGAGAAAGAGTACAACTGAGTAGGGAATTGAGAATAGTAGGGAGAGGGTGACACCTGGTGGACAAATGGGGAAGAGCACCTGTGAATCCACCGAGGGAGATCTCTAACTGGGTTGAGGTGAGGGAGAAAGGGAACTGAAGTTAGAAGTAAGTAAATAAGTAGGTAGGCTGCTACAATTCCAGGCAGGGGAGCATACTGAACATCTAGTCAGGCTATTAGGTATCTATAATAGTACAGAGATTTAGCAACAATAGTACATACTTTCACAAACACCTTCTAAGAGAGTCGTAGTTCTATTCCCATACACGGGTTGAAGCCGAGGAGTTTGTTATATTTATTTTGGGTGTAGGCATCCAGGCTAGGCGAAGATGCAGAGGGTATTACAGGGTGGGTAGGCTGGAGAAGAGGAGAGAAATGCAGAGAGAGTTTGCACTTAGTAAACAGTACAATAGCACATTGGCACACAATACCATACACTTGTTAAGTAAGATTTAACTCACAACAGTTTCAAGCAAATAGACTATACATCAACTGACATAAATGAGAGATAAAAACATAGTTATCTATGATATAATTTTGTATTAGGTAGGGAAAGCAGATTAGGCTTTAACACACTACTAAATCAAGCACTTTATGAAAAAAAGAGGTGTGGATTTTATAGTTTGTTCAGCACAAAACTTGAATAGTCAAAATATAAAATACGTAGTTCCAGTGAACAACAGTAGACTTACAGTTCTCACTGATTTCACAGAAAACCAGAAATTTTAAGAGGAACACACCAAAAGTATTAACCAAATATTATGTGGAAATCTGGACAGCTGAGAGCTATGGGCTTAACTCCCTGAGTCACAAGTGGTGGTATGGTGCAGAGAATTCAGGCTCTTGTACCTAAGGTACAGGGTTTGAGCCTGAGTAACCAACACCAGGTATACCTAACTGGGGCATTACATACACACACACTTCCTGTAAAAGTAGGTGGCACTCCTCCCCCCTCGCTCTGTGGGCACCAGAACCATAGAGTGAGTGGTGACACTCCTCCCTCTTGCTCTATGGTTCTGGTGCCCATGCCCACCTCAACCTCCTCAGTTTTATTCCTTCCCCTATGGTTCTGGTGCCCATGCCCACCTCAAGCTCCTCAGTTTCATTGTTTAAATTTAGCAAATTTAGCCAGTGTTTTACACTGCCTGCCCAAATTTCCTACCAGTATGCACCCCTTCCCTTACTTTCTTTTGTGAACATTGACATAAAATATTTATTTAATACCTCTATTTTTCCGGTCTTGTGTGATCTGCTTCTAGTCTTTACTGAGGATGTCTATCTTGGTTCTTCTACTAGTGCTTTCTACTATACATCTGAAAATGCTTTGGTCCCTTTTTTACTCCTCATGTCATTTCTTTTACAGCTTGTCCCTTTGCTGCCTTCACTTCTTCTGTTGCCCCATTACTTGCACCCTTTTTTCTAACCCTTCCACTTCCTATGACATAATTTCCACTGTGTGCATGCTGTTTCCTTTGCTCTTTTCACTAGCCTTAATTTATTATGTTGTCACAATGGCCTTCGCTTCTTTATGCATTTTATTTCTTTTTTACATTCTTGTCCATAGCACTGAGTGTTACATCCCTAATTCATTTTTGCAGCTTGTTTCTCCATCATTTTTCCAGGTCCCCTAATTTATCACTGACCCTTTTCCCAGGTTATCATAAGACAACCGTTTAAATTCTGACACCATCATCTATGTGTTTTTTAATTTGTATCATCCCTTTCTCTTAACTATGAAAGTGACATGATCTTGGCTAATTGCGTCCTCACCTGGACATAACTGACCCCATCCATTTTGGTCAGCATTGACCCCAAAATTAAATTTTTTTGAATACACTGCCAAAAATGCTGGCTTAACCCTCATAAATCAAGACTTCAGTCTACTCCTATTCTCACTCTGGCCTGTACCTTGGAATCTCCTAATCTCTTGTTGGCTGACTTATGGCAAGAAAATTATAACTTTCTTCTTCTTACCCTTTTCTTCATTTTATCTCCCAGTCTTTTGTCACCCTGTTATGATGTGTCTGGGAACTGATATATATTATCATTTCACCAATATCCCATTATTCCTGTACTTTATAAAAGGAGGCCGGTGCATGGGAGCTTACCCCCCTGCATAGAACATTCAGATATTTTTTTTGTTTTTACTTTGATTACATTTTAAGTTTGATGTTTGAAAACTTTGCTCATATGGAGTCGACCACATGAGATTTGAAGTTTTCAGACTTCAAACTTATAATATAGACCCAAGGAGGCACATGCCCTAGTTTTAGTCCTTGCCTGTTTTCTTGTCACCTTCATGAAGATTGTTTGTCTTCTTCTCTCACCTCAAAGTTGATGCTATTGGTTCTATTTTATTCTTGAACAAACTATACCCAGACACCTCAATGTTTCACCCTTTCTCATGAATGACTCATGTTTTTGTAATGCCAGCAGTATTCACATACCCTGTCTAAAACACTGTCTGCATTTCTCCAACTGCCTTCTTAAGATTCCTTGTACAAGACTATGTAACTATGCTACATGTCACCCATGTTATTTTCTTGTTCTGTGACCTTTTACTGTCTGAGTTTCCACATTTTTATTCTGTTTTATTGATGCTTTTTCATTCATGTACTAAAGTTTAATGGTGTCACACAGGGACTGCAACAAATACATAGGTTCAGAGACTTTAAGAATACTTCACAGATGGTATCTTGCCCAAAAGTGGTTAGAAAAAGAGGGAAGAAAGGAAAGTAAAGCTGTACATGGTGATGATATTGGAAAGTGGGAGCAGGAAGCTTTCCCATGGTCTGTGAATGCAACTAGGATCAAGGTGTTTGGGAAGGAGCACTGGAGATCAGGAAAGATGTTTTTCAAAAAAGAAAGGGAAACTCAATGGCAATTTGTGGAGAATAAAGGGAAAGGGAAGAAAATGGCAGGAGAGGGACCTAAAAGTAGAAACAATCCTGGCCAGAGAGGCTAAATGCATTATAATCACCAGAAGATAAGGCATACAGGGTATCAAGACAAGAACTGAACAGAAACTCCCATAACTAAAACTTGTTGACAGTGCCTTAAGAGAATTCTTAGTAAGATAAATAAAATAAAATACAAGGAAATTAGAAAAGTGTTGGTTGTCTGCTAAGATCTATAAGAATGAAATATGAATACAGGTTAGCAACTTCTCTAGTGATAATAAAATGCCCTCTTTGGGCATTTAAGGAGCTTTAGGGAGGATTTACAGCCAAATATCTGTCTTGGTGTAATGGCTAATATGCTTACTTCAAAGACAACAGCTACAGGGTTTGATTCTCATTCAGGGAAATTAGCTAGATTTTAAATGGTCCACAAAGGCAGCCAGCCAAGTATATACATAGGAATACGTAAGAATGTAGAATGGCTTACAAATGCATCACATGTGGTAGCATTATTTGCACTCAAGTTTTCTTCCTTGCCTAATACTACATTAATATCCTTTAACCTTGATTCCATCTGTTATAGGACTACTTGCCGTATTATGAATTTCTGTCATAAAGAACTAATTGTGAATAAATCATACTCAACAGCCAGTCATGATAGTCTTAATGGGTACTTTTTGTCTAAAATATCCAAGTCAATATTATCTTGTCTAAGTTTATTATACCAGTTTGGATTTCAGGAGGGAATTGTTTACAGTTATGGAAATCAGCTATTATCATTCCCCATTTTAATGGTAGTAAAACCTATACAGTAGATACTTACCACCCTGTTAGCCTCACATGTATTATTCGCAAATGGTTTGAAAGAGCATTGTGCTCCTTTCCACCCTGGATATGTTTCAGCATGAGTTTACTCGTGCTAGATTTTGTTCAGTCAGTCTCATATGTTTTTACCAGAATATATAGGAAACAGCTGATGTAGGTTTACCATTTCATTTTCTCTACTTGGATCTGGCAAAGGCATTTGATTATCTTCTCCATATGGAAATTAAGACCACATTTCGCAGTCTAGGGCACAATCATTACATAATAAATTGGGCTGATAGCTGGTTTACCAGGAGATCTTGCATGATAAAAAACAATGAGATTACATCTAAGGAAAAGAAATTAAGGTGGGGGTCACTTAGGGTTCTGTGCATGGACTTCCACTGTTTAATCTTGTCTTATCTGATTTTCCACCTCAAAGTAAGATATTAGTTGTTAAGTTTGCCAATGATACTACAGCCTGGCCCAGTGTTAATTCAATATCACCATGTTAACTTACAAGAATTTATGTATACTCTCCACTTATGGACACAAAACAAGAACATGATCTTTAATGCCAGTAAATCCAATGTATTGGATTTTGTGTTAAACTTCCTAAGCTTTCCCTAAATCATGTTCAATATTATTATCAGCAGTGATAGTAAAATCTAGGATTTAGGATTTGAAATATGATGATAATCCAACTTGTAAAAAAAAGCTTGAACAACCCTTTTTTGTCTGGATTTGAGGAATAAATTAGATTGAGTTACTTCATGAATGTTTTGAACATTTTACTTCCTTTCTTGAGTTGGGAGCTGTGTTCCTAGGTGGTCACTTGTTTTTGTGCTATCTGGTTACATAGTTGTACACCCACCCTTGTTTTATTTTGGTCTATAAAAGAGGTGCTATCTTGTGATATATATATTACACATCATCTCTAGTTGGACATTAGAGTTTTAATTCCACTTTACAAAGTTTCACAAGACCACATATTGAATATTGTGAAGTTACATACGTTTACAACTATTTCCAATTAAAAAAATCATAAAAATACATAAATATTCCAGTCAGATTGATTGTGTGAAGCATCATAGTTACATAAGCAGTCTTGAGTGGCTGTCTCTGTATTCAATATATTAAAGACTGATTAGAAGAGACCTTATTCTTTTGTACAAATGCATAAAAATGATGGCATTATTCCTTACTTTGGGCCTTGAATCTTTCTAGAATTTCCAGAGTACTTGAAATATTGGTTTATTTGCAAACATGGCATCTTGGCACTCCACACAGAGTAAAAGTTACTTTCACGTTAAGGTTGGAAAGATTTTCCCTATGAGATTAGGAAGGCATCTTGCCTTACTCAATTTAAATCACTTATTGGCAATTGGTTTGGAGACATGGTCTTTAATAATTAGCATGAGCTGGCAAACTTAAGTTTTCTGTTGAGTCTCTCAGTTTGATAGCCAGTGAACATTGATCATTGATCATGTCATCAAAATGGGTATTAAACGTAATCAAAATGAAAGGGAATTGGAATAATGAAATGAGATTTGAAATAGATGAAGATTTAGTGTAGAATCAAAATAGAGATGGAGAGACTTGGAGAGAACAAGAGGGATGATGAAGTAAGTTATAGGATAAGAAAGAAGAGAGGAAACAACAGGGACGTAGGAGGTACATAAGTGCTCTGAAATATAGCTTCCTGGCACAGTTCTGAGCACTCCAGTCAATTAAAAGCTAAGACAGAAATTGTCTCTAGCATGGAGATAATTCCTTCTCATTTAAATTTTCATATTCTCCTTCTAGTCCCGAGTTCATCTATGTTGCCCACTGTTACTGACAGTTATCTTCTGAGTAACCAGCATATTGTGTGTGAAGTTTAACACTTGTGAGAATACAGTCTGCAGTGTTGTATCCTTCCATCTTTTCTGCTTCCTTACTGACACTGCTTACTATAACCTGACCTGTCTCCCCGATGACAGTAAACCTAAACAGCTTGAATAACCAGCCATGTAGTTAATCGATTGATGTGTATAATGATTTTAATTTTAGTGTTGTATTACTATGATGAAATCCTAGTTTCTTGAGGATGAAAGCACTTAGTCAATAAATTTGTTTTTTTTCCCTGTGTTTTTTTTTGAGTCCCCTGATGACAGGTTGTTAGTGCCTTACCATGTGTCCACCTTTCCATTTAATGGCCACCTCAGTCATCTACTCCAATATCTTCTTATCTGTTAATGTCCAGCAAACTGCAAGACAATAAACATATAAGAACCCTACAAAGAATATTTTCTATGATATTCCATGGGATATAAGATTCGATATAAGGAAATAAAAAGAGGCTCCCAATTTCGTTATTTTCATAATCATGCCATACTTGAGTATTATGTTTCCTTATTTTGTATCCTGGACAGCAGAGGTATCTTTTACCAGTTTCATCCATTCTTGAATATTTTGAAAGCCTCTAATTCCAAAGCTTTCTCAAGAAGGCTGGTTAGATGTCTGAAAATATATATGTGTACTAATCTGTTTTCCTGTTTTCAAAGTGGCACTTCCTTCTATACATCACTTTTAAAGGCCGCTGTTTTATATCTAAGACTTACTGAATTTTATTTAGCATACTCAATACTTTTTTATTATTCTTCCCTCTTACTCTAACTTGCATACAAATTCCATACATTTATTTATCATTATTAATGTTAATATGCCTTCTATTAGGGTATTTCACTGTTTTATCAGTTACAACTTGCAAATTTGCTTTGTTGCTGATTTTTCCAGAATGCAGTGTATTTTACTGAACATTGCAGGTGCCAATGTAAATCATTTTAAGGATATTATATACTTTTTCCCCGTGTTATTTATTTACTTCTTACACCGAGTACCTTAGTTTGATTAAAAGGTATAACTACTAGCAGATCCCTTTCTACTTTCTTCACTGCTTACATTCCACCCAAATGTTATGGTCATTAAATTGTGTGTTTACCTCGCACACATTACATTGCGACCTTTGTAACTAATCAATTATGGAACACACTGTTTAATTTCTTCACATACTGAACAAACTCCTGTCTTTACTTCTATTTCGATCCATTCATTCTCTCACGTGTGATTGCTCAGATTTTTCTAGATCACTCATCAATTTCCCTATGTTGGCTGGCAATTACAGAGCAAAACCAGGCTTTGCTGAGCCTTTAATTGGATACATGCTTTTACACAGCCATGACTCTACAGCACTGAATACAATACCTAACTGACTTGTGGTGTCTTGCTCACTGTACAGGTTACCATATTTCCAAGCCTTCATTTTTAGGGTGGTGTTTTAGTGTAGTCTAATGGCAGGACCAGGGTGGCCAACTTCTACCTAGTGGGAAGGCTAATCTTGTCACTGTCTCATATTTTTTCCAAGAAGCTTCTCCTGTATTCAGATTAGTAGTCAAACTCTGGTGAAGTGTGATGCAGCTATAGCTTTACTCTTTATGTTACAGAACTGGCTTAAACTGCTGTACTTTTGACAGTTCAGTGACACATTCAGATGAGATAACATATTTTCCTCTCCTGACATTAGCGGCATTATTGTTTATGAAAATGTTTAAGTCCTCTACAAAGAGACAAACATTTCCATATAGATTTCCATATAGCTCTCCCACAACGTCATTCCTATGGGTGCTAATGAGGGCTGGTCCTAGTGCTGAACCATGTGGTTTAAAAAATTCTCTATCTATAGTACGGATTCCATTTATCATTGATCCTTGTTCCCGCTTGTCCAAATAGTATTAAACCAAACACATATTCCTGGAACCCACTCAAAGGCTACACTAAATGTAAATCATTCACAAAAGAGTTATAGCACATGCCTTGAAGACTTTGTTTTTCTTTTTGCTAGGATATATTGACATCCCTTTCCATGGGTGACCATGATGGTGCAGAAGTTAACATTGCTGCATGTGTGTGTGTGTGTGCGTGTGTGTGTGTGTGTGTGTGTGTGTGTGTGTGTGTGTGTGTGTGTGTGTGTGTGTGTGTGTGTGTGTGTGTGTGTGCCTTCTGGGGAAGTTTGGGTGTTGAGCTGGCAACTTGACCCTATAAAACTATAAAACTCCACTGCAATCATTCTGCTGATTGTTGCTCTGTTGTGGTGACCCCTAATGGGAAAAAGTCAAAAGGAGAAGAAGATATATTGACATTCCTCTCTATGACCACTACCCTAAAAACTAAGCCAAATAAAATTTTGTATGATGTATATAATTCAAAACCATACAAAATTACAAATTAGCATGACAAAATGTAATGAAAAGTTATCTTATGCAAGTTTAAACTTCTTGCTGTGGGAAGTATAGATATAATAAATGAACAGTCTCCCTATGAATGTGATAATTAGTGCAAATATATTAACATTGTCTTTAGACAATTGTCTTTAGTGCATTAGAATCCAACATTAAAAGATACCTTAAATGGGTATGAATATAGTAAGAGTAAATGGAAAACTCATGTAGTTATTTTATATTTTATGTATTTGATACATAGTAATGAATACACAGATTAAATATAATAAAGTTTTAAATGTGAAAAAGGTACAAGAGAATTGCTGAAGGCAATGCAAGGTCACAACCTGTGTAAAAACTCATCTAATATTTATCAGACCTATGGATTTGGCATTTATGTTAAGCATATTTCATCCACGGAGTTCTCTTTTGCTTAATGTTCCATTTTCATACACTTTTTTTAAAATGAGTAATAGTTAATGAGTCGAGAAATCAATGATTACCTCAGAGCACGCTCCAGAATATCTACAAACAATTATTTTCCAAAGCTAAAATTATAGCTGTCCTTTCATGTGTGCAGATATGTACAGCATGTAAAAACACATACTTTTCTTATAATATGCTGATACTAACTCATTTTAATCTGAAAGTGAAATTCTAGTAAATCAACAGTACTTCTTTAAAGGTATGGGGGACTTTGAGATGGTGATAGAAACAGACCAACAGAGGAAGAGAGGGAGAGAGAGAGAGAGAGAGAGAGAGAGAGAGACACAAAGAGAGAGAGAGAAAGAGGGAGAGAGAGGGGCTGTATGAGAGTGTTCCTTTGTAAGTACAAAGAGTAGTTAGAGCATGGAGGCTGACAAAGCATTTAACCTATGGTACAGAAACCATTTTCCTCATGTCAGCAAGAATGTATAATCTTCATTTTAAGTGGTCTACATCCCCTTTAAATCAGAACAATGCACCCTAATGCAGTAGGTTATAAAAGCAATATGAGACACAGGACAGGAATCGAAAGAGGAAAAGATATGGATAGACACAAAGGCAGACAGAACAATGCCCCCTCTGATGTGTAATTATACTATACAATAATGAAGTATGATAAACAAGTGAGATAAGAGCATAAACATGAACAATCCATATTACATTTTGTGTTTTGTGTGCAGCTTACAAAATCCCTCCATTTTATAAGTTGCATCATATACTTAAATACTTAAATAGATATATAATCATGACTCTGAAATTTAAGACAAGGAGGACAAAAGGTATAGCTAAGAAATGCATTAGCTGGTTTTACAAGCAAATGGGGGGAGGGGGTTAATAAAGCCTACACATTTTTTTTCCTTGTAGGCATCATGCCGCACTGCTTACATGGCTGAGAACATTTTTACATTCAGTAAGCACTGCTAAGCGGCACATGCGCACATGCCAACACGGAACCTTCGATGGCATACAAATCACCTCATAACCAGGTGAATGTCATCCAAATGAGGCAGGTAGAGCAATCCAGCAAGCAGATAGGCATCTCGTCAGAGCCTGTGTCAGTGTCTGTAGTGTACATGGAAAAATTTTGTGTACAGGAGTGTAGACAGATTTATTTATTATTTTATTTTATTTTACATTTGTTAACCAGGAAATTCCGACTGGACCAGGTCCATTTTCAGCGGAGGCCTGGGGAGAAAAGCTCCAACATCAATTTATACAAATACAGTACATCCAGCATAATACACAAAACAGGTTACATAATGTATGCTGAGCATAGTAATATAACAAGAATTAATAAAACACTCCAGGTAAAAGAAGATATAGAACATGGGTAAAAAGACAATGTCAGTCACACATTGGTAAGAAAAGAAAATATATCAAGTAAGATTTTACAGTTAAAAGTACCCTTTCAGATGACCAAGCCTACAGGGGATCAGAGCTCCAGCATGTGATCAGAGAGGAATTTGGGGAGTTAATAGTAGTATGGGTAGGGTTATGTGATACAAGGGCATAACCAGGTACTAAGAAGGTGCGATTTGAGGGAGTTTTTGAATATGGATGTGGAGGGGGTAGTGGACACGGATAGGGGAAGAGAGTTCCAATTTCTGGCAATGGTGTGGGAGTAGAGCACTTTCCCTGCATTACTGTTAGCCTTGATGATGGAGAGGAGAGATTTTTCACTGGATCTTAGGTACCGGTTTGCATTATAGATAGTAAGTAGGTTGGATAATGAGGGTTTTTTTTCAGGATTTTTGAGAATATTGTAGGCTGTGCCCAGCTGGTGATAGTTAAGCAGCTGTGGTAGCTCAAGCCACTTTAGTTCTTTTAGTGCAGCGCAGTGATGGGTTCTATAGGTTGAGTTAGTAGCAAACTTGGCTATTTTATTGTAGCATGATTCTAGTTTGTCTAGGTCACACTGTCTGATTTGGGTAAAGATTGGTGCTGCGTATAATAGAGTTGAAAGGAGGTGGCTTTGTGCAAGAGTGACTCTTGCTTTTTGTGAGAGAAAGGACTTATGCCTGTATAGGGAGCCTAGTTTTTTGTGTACTAGTTTTATGGTATGTGAGATGTGAACATCAAAGTGGAGATTATTGTCTATTTCAATGCCCAGAAGTTTGGTGTGGTTAGAAGGGGAGATGGTGGTGCCATCCTTAGATGTTATGGTAAAGGAGAGGTTTTTTTTTTATCTATTAGGGGTAAATAGAAGCAATTTTGTCTTTTTGGGATTTAGAATTAGTTGGATACCCGATATCCATTTTTCTACTGAGATAAAGGTATCTTGAGTGAGTGTATGTAGGGTGGTGGGAGATGAGGCAGAGCAGATCAGGGTTGAATCATCCGCATATTGTATGAGTGTGGCATGTTGTGTAGAGCATTTGAGGTTATTTGTGAAAATAGAGAACAATAGCGGGCCCAGTATTGAGCCTTGTGGGACTCCTACGGTGGTTGGAAGTTGTGTAGACAGAGTTCCTTTCCACTGGACTGATTGTTGCCTGTCAGACAAGTAGCTTCTGAACCAGGCTATAGTAGAGGAGGTGAAGGATAATGATGTTAGCGAGTCTAGTAGAATGGAGTGGGAGACCATATCAAATGCTTTTGAGAGGTCTAGGAAAATGGCCGAGACATATTTGTTATCATTCCTGTGAAGGTTTATATAATTAGTGAAGGGTAGAAGGGCTGTGGTAGTGCTGTGATGTGGACGGAAACCGTGTTTTGTGGTAGATAGTAGATTGTGTGTGTTAAGAAATGTCATCACTTGCAAGTGGATGTATTTCTCAAGAATTTTGGATAAGGGGCAAAGGGTGGCAATAGGTCGGTAGTTGGAGAATTCATAAGAATTACCTCCTTTATGGAGAGGAATGATGTGAGATACTTTCCAGAGTTTGGGTATATAGGTTTATAGTATGGAGCGGTTGATAAGGATGAAGACAGTATATGATAGGGAGTCACTAGCCATTTTTAGGTATGCAGCAGGTATGTTATCAGCTGCTAGTGTGGTTGGCTTTAGTTTTAGGAGGAGTTTTTTGATAGTTGAGATGGGCACTGGTAATAGGCTGAAAGAGGGGGTGGTGTGGGATAGGTTAGGCTGTGACTGAGGTAGACTATTTTTGGTTATTTGACTGGACAGGGCTAAGATGGATTTAGTAAAATGGTTATTAAATTGAGAAGCTATGTCTAGGGTATTGTTAGTAGAGATGGGTGCTGGGGTTGTGGTTTTGCCTGGCTTTAGTAGGGAGTTAATGGCATGCCAGAATATTTGTGGACTATTTGAATATTTCCTTTGGGTGCTAAGAAAATAGTTTTGTTTGTTTATTTTGGATTCAGCCTTGGCCTTGTTTCTAAGCTGTTGATAGTATTGTCTGGAGCTAGGGGTTTTGTCAGTTTTCCAGATTTTCCAGGCTTTATCTCTAGCTTTTAGTAAGGCTCTGGTGTCCCTATTTAGCCAGGGCACATAGTTGGCTTTAACTCTGATCTTTCTGCTGGGAGCTAGACTATTAAGGATGTTAGAGAAGGTAGTATTGAAGAAGTCTACTGCCTGGTCTAACCCGAGTGTCCATAGTGGTTCCCAGTTGCAGTGGCTTAGGACAGTATTTAGGTATTGTGGGGTAAGGTTACGGTCATCTCGTACAAATTTGTAGACTACTGGTTTGGGGAGATTGGAGTGTTTCTGGAGTAGGAAGGTGGGGAGATTAAGTCATCTGGGAGACAGCCTACTGTATAGTTTTGTTTGGGATAGTTGGTTAGTGTCCAGTCCAGTATGGATTCTCTCTTTGTTTTCTCATCTATTCTAGTTGGTACTTTAATTAGTTGAGAGAACCCATATAGATTGATATGAGTAGAGGGGCTTCTGGAGTTACAGGCTGCTCAGTCAGTGTTAAGGTTTCCTAGTAGGATGGTTTCCTGAGGTAGATTGTCCTTTGACAAGTGTAGGATGTCTTCTATTATGAGCGAGTTGTTGCCTGGAGGTATGTAGCAGCATATTATATTGATCTTCTTGGTGTTTCTTATGGACAGGACAGAAAATAGGACTTCAGCATTTTGAAAAGTGGGTGGTGTGGTGTGCAGGAGCTGGAGATTAAGGGTGTTTTTAAAGAGAATGGCTATTCCTCCTCCTTTCCTGTTTGTTCTATCAGATCTAAGTGTATTATACCCTGGGGGAAGAAAGTCTTCATCTTGGATACTGGGTTTAAGCCAGGTTTCTGTAATGGCGAGTATATCAGGGTTGTAGTGGGCTATGAATGCATGTAGGTCTGTTAGCTTGTTGTTAATACTTCTTATGTTGAGATTTAGGATTAGCAGGTCAGATGTTTGTCTAGCTGAGAGGGGACCTGGATTTGGGTGAATGTCACCAGAGGTTAGCAGAGTTTGTAGGAGTGTCAGTATGTGTTTTTTAATATTAATTGTTTGTAAGCTTGGTCTATGAGAGTTTTTCTTAGTGTGGTGAGATGGTGTAATTTTTGTTAGTAATATGTAGTTGTAAGATTTAAGATTGTAGGGCAGATGTAGAAGTCTGAGTGGGTTTGAGAGGGTGGGCTAGTGTGGGTAGTGTGATAGTAGTTGTGCAGCAGTAGGTCTGTTTGTAAGGAAGTTAGGAAGGTTAGCTAGTGATAGGGATGTGAGTGTGGGTAACATGATACTACTTTGAGTGAGAAGTACAACTATGATTCCTGGTTGGTTGTGTGTGAGGGAAGAGTTGTATTGTCTGGAAATGTATGTTGGGAATGGGATCAGTGTGGGATGTAATTGGATTGGGGGTGGGGGGGAAGTAGGATGAGTGAGCTGGGCTAGTTGTTAGGGAATTAGGGGTTGGACTACTGGTCAGGTGATTAGAGGTTAGAATAAATGTAGAAGTAGTGGGGGTGGGTGGGAATAGGGGGCAGGGAGGGGAGCGGAGCAAGCCCGAGTGCAGCGAGGGCGAGCGAAGCGGGCTAACACTGACTCTAAGTGTTTCTTTAGGCTTTGGTAGGTATGTAGTGTTAGCTTAAATTGTAATAAGTTAAACTGAAATTTTAACTGTAATTTAAACTGTATGTTTGCACTAAGTTATAGACTATGAAAATGGGTTGTAAGAATGTAGATATTTAGACAGAAATGTCATATCACATACATATATGAGCAAAACTATCAACCTGTTTGCCAGAAAAATTAAAGGAAATAAGTTAAATTAAATGTTTTAATAATCTGGGTATGTTTGCTTAGTACACCGCAGTACACAAACATGCTTTATAGAAAAAAAAAAATTGGAAAAAAAAAAGTATTATTTGACAGAAATCTATTATAGGACTGTGTGTGGAGTCCCTACAATGGTGCATTGATGTTGTTGCTAACGTGGTTTGGCTCTGAAGCATGTAGTTTCCAGGCTGTGAGCTCAGATACCTATGCAAATGAGGTGTAGGTACTGAATATCAGAAAGGAGTAAACGTGTCTGCTTATCCCCTTTATCTAGGCTTAGACCCATGTTGTTGTTTACACAGGATGTAGCTGACACCAGGAGCAGGTGTGTTTATTGACTTCTAAGATAATTTCAGCTTAGATGTGCATGTTTGCATACCATGCTGCCTGGCTGAGCTTCTCCTTTTAGGGGGGATGTGTCCACTAACTTATAAGCTTTGTTTACCTTCCATGCACGTGTTTGCTCGGTGGGTCGCTTCACCGAGCGTGTTTAAAAAATTAAAATGTATTGCAATTAGTTTTGACCCTTGTTTAAGCTAAAATAAGGCCATTAAATTATGTTAATTATATTGTAGGCAGGTGGAATGCATCATAGTTACTCAATCACACATTCTGTACCTACACCAGAGCTGTATAAAGTATGCACACACCCTACTTTCTGATTTTTCCCCAATACTCTGGACTATTGGAGTAAGACTTTGGAATTTTAACTGAGTGAATGTTAGGGGCTGCTGCAGGCCTGCTGCACCTGTATGTGCTAGATGCTGAAGTCAGTGCTGCTGCTGATGACAATAGGCCTAGACAGAGAAGGAGAAGAGTGTTCAGACCCAGGGTAACCTTCCAGAAGCTACATGAGCTGGGGATTGTAGAGCATAACAGGGTGGACAGGTACATACTACAAGAGCTCACTGAGCTCTGCCAGCCTCAACTCAGACCCAGAGCCAGCAGAGGGGAACCCATCCCAGTGGAAGCAAAGGTATGTGTAGCCCTTAGGATACTAGCTACAGGTACTTTTCAAAGACCAACTGGGGACATGATGGGGGTCTCACAGTCATCAGCTTCCAGGGTACTCCACCAGTTCCTGGATGCCATGCTACCACATGCCAGTGAGCACATTTCTTTTCCCCTCACTGCTGAGGTGAGGGCCAGCAATATGCAACACTTCTACTGTGTAGCACACTACCTTGAAGTACTGGGTGCCATAGATTGCACTCTTGTACGTATCAAGGCACCACCCGGTGAGGAGGTTAGAATGTCAAGTCAACCATAAGGGGTACCACTCCATCAACTGCCAGGTCATGTGCAATGCCCAGGGGATTTTCATGAATGTGTGTGCTGGCAGCCCTGGCAGATATCACATCTCCCATATCTGGCACACATCACAGCTCTACCAGATGTTTGCTAGGGGAGACATCCCACACGGCCATTTACTGGGGGATGCTGGCTATGCCCTGGAATTTTGGATAATGACACCCATCAGAAATGTGCACACACCCATAAGAATGTGATAATGAGGCACATGCACAAACTAAGAACATCATAGAGCATGAGTTTGGGCTTCTGACATCATGATTCCAATGCCTCGATATATCTGATGGAGCCCTGCAGTACTCTCCATCCACATGTGCTCATATGCTCACATTATGTGCTATGCTACACAAAATGATCCTGCAGAAACAGCTGCAATAGGATCAGCAAAGGGAAGGAATACACAGCCCCCCACCAGTGCTAGGTCACCACAGTCACAGGAGGACACGGAAGAGGAACATCCTGATGATGTCCCTGTAGACAGATGTAGGAGTGCCCAGTATGCCCTGACTTTGGCTAGGAGACAACACATAGCACATTCACTGAAAACCTAAGGCCCTAGGGACTGACACCTTACTCCTACTCACATACTTATATTAAAATTGATGCTAGGCAACCCACACAACCTGTACCTATCCATGTGTTGGCTGTGTACTGCTTGCATCAGACAGAGTCAGCCCTGAAATACAGTTCTGTCAACTGCTGCATTCACAAGGTAAATCCCTAACCTATAAACTACTTTTTAAGGATTACTATAATATGCTATTGTATGTATGGATTTGATGCATTTATGCATGAAAATATAGTGGGCTATTTGGACACAAGTAATATCCACAGTCGACTACAGTTACCCAATCCACTAGTATGTGTTTCTTAATATTCACTAGGCCTCATGGTTGGAATATGCACTACATCAGTCAAGGGAGATGTTAAAAAGTGGGGTCACATGATAGTTGGACTACTGTGTATCCCAGTGGAACATGTGCTGTTGGTTACCCACACCCAAAACAGCAGTTTTCCCATATAACTGTTTTAACAGTAGGTCATAAATGGTATTTCAACAGTCCAGGCAAACTCAGCTCAGTAACATAGAAATTGAACACACATTGTATGTTTCACTTAATGCAGGAATAACAACATACACATGTATGCTATTGATTGTGTGATGAATGACTACTCTTTGACTGCAGCTTGTGTGGCTCAGTGGACTATGGAAGTTAGCATCTGTGATGCGGTTGATATTTCAAATTTGGAAGTGTCCACATCTTTTGCATGTGAGGTATTATTATGTTGGTGTTTTCACAGACTCTCAGTCTCTGTGTGATGCAACACTATGAACCTCTCTCACATATTAATTACATCAGACAGCTGGAGAATGCCATGGACATTTTGAGTTTGGTGCACTACAGCAGAAACAGAGACAGATGTCAGTGTCTGTAACACACAAAGTTCAGGACTGGTGTGCAGGTAGGTGTGGCCTGGAGTTACTGACAGTCCAACTAGGCTTGCCCATGCACTTAGTTAAACTGGGCACAGTCCTGTTGCCCCTTGATCAAAATGACCCGTTATGTATACATATGTCTATACATACATAGATATATGCATACATATTCGTTTGTCACTATCTCTCTCTCTCACATACACAGTATATCCATCTCTATGTATTTACAAATAAATATATAGCTCTCTCTCTCTCTCTCACTATATATATATATATATATATATATATATATATATATATATATATATATATTCACTTCATAACCTCGAAAGACTGAAATCTCGAATTTCAGTTTTTTGAGACCATGAAAGGGAATCCACACAACACAAAAACCCCAAAACCGTGAAATGTAAAACACCAAACACAAATCACACACTAGACCACACATATACCACAACACCCACACCACAAAATAAACAAATAAGACAACACACATCCATGAACGTACATTACAAATAAGCTTGGGGGCAAGCCCCCCTGCACCTCCCATGTGGGGGACTGCACCTCCCACACACCCCTACTTATATATACTAACTCCGAGATCGCACAAACAGAAATCAAAAGCAAAGTCACACACATTCTACATTCACACTCACACACGAGCATGTGCGCGTGTGCACACACACACACACACTCTCACACACACACACACACACACACACACACACACACACACACACACACACACACACACACACATCATACATATCAGCTCACTCACATACACTCAAACTCCCACCCAAAACCCTTACAAAACACTCACTTACCTGACATTACACCTAAATACACACACACACAGCACCACACACCATCCACATACAACCCTGGACATTACGCAGCATAAAGCCATAACCGCGATACGAGATATTTGAATTCACGATTATGCACTTTCGCTATTTCAAAACATCGACTTTATAGTCTTGAGATAATGAAATTTGGCATTTCAGTATTTTAAGATTATAAAGTGTTTCCATGTATATATATATATATATATATATATATATATATATATATATATATATATATATATACGTCTCTGTCTCTCCCCATATATCTACATAACACATATACATATCACACATACACACACACATCTGCATTTATATATACATCCCTGTTATATACATAAATATGTGTGTGGATCTCTGTATTGTCCTACATACCCTGATACTGGTGAGTAAAGCTGCTCTATCACAAATCTATAATGTTGGTCAAAGGATCCACAGTAAGGGTTCAGCAGTACATAATGCACTTACCTACAGACCCCTGTGCCTGCTGGATGTCATGACATAGACAGCAACAGGTGATCAGGTGGTGAATGTATAATGTCTACTCATGTATGGACAGGGCACATTGTTCCTGCCCACAGGCTTGCCCATCCAAGTGTAAACAGACATATAAGGACATACTGGTAACTGTACACACATAGCTAGGATAATAACAGTTATGTCTCTGATAGGATACTACATGCAGATAACAGTATGAAGCAATATCACTCTGCAGGCCACAGATGCTGTTCAACACAAGCCTAGTTTGTGTATTTCACAAGTAGTTAGCCTGCAATCACGTATAAAACAGACATCAGCTGTGGTGCATGTGATAAGTACTGTGATCTATAGTGTGTAAGACTAGATAGGTAGGGGTTCTAATTTCACTGCAGGCCAGTGTGCGTGTGTGTGTGTGTGTGTGTGTGTGTGTGTGTGTGTGTGTGTGTGTGTGTGTGTGTGTGTATATCCCCCTGCCAAACAACTGAGAAACCCTCATTGGCTATCACTGTAGTGGTTAAGCACTTTCTGGCCCTGTAAGTTGCTGCTGGCTTCCAAACTGCCCTCTTCTGTAAGGTCTGATGATGTCATCTACCTTATGAATACTAGCTGCCCTCATAGCATCCGAAGTAAGCCATGTCACATGATTGCAATCTATAGTGTGTAATACTAGAGAGGTCAGGTTTCTAATCTGACTGCAGGCTACTTGGTTTGTATGTCCATATGGCTTAAATATAAATACCGTTTTGCAGAATATTATTTGTTGCAGGTGATATGGCCTTCCAAATGCCTGACCACAATTAGGCCTGCTGATGTCATCAAGCATAATATTTCCTAAACTGATAGTACTATCAGGCATGAGGTGTCTTACATGCATCATGTTCTGTGATCTGTGGTGTGTACCATTACATAAGTAAGTGTTCTAATCTACATACAGCCAACCTGCACTATGTGTGTGGTGTGCCATGTCCTGTAAGCAGTAATTAGAAGTGGTGCTAACCTCAAAGTAGCCATGTGTGTGTGTATGGCTGTTACAGCAATTTACATCAGTTTATGGAACCAAGGGACATTTGAACTTCACTATCATAATGACCATACAGCCATCACAATTGTAGACAACTGTATACTGTTGTTTACATGATCGGCACATATTGCTCCAGTCCAAGAGGGACACAGACAGAAGTCCTGTGGTGAAATGAAGGTCACCCAGCCTATTGTACAGATGGCACATGCTGAGGTGCACTGAGGTGCTGTCCATGCCATTAGCCAGGGTTCTGTTTCAAAGGTGGATTCAAGTCTGCTAGAAAAATGTCTCTCACCAGCATGTATTAATAACGTCACATACTAGGTTAATATCCTTAAAGTGATTAATCCATGTTCAATGACACCGACAGATATACAGCATTTACAATCAAGCAGGATCACACATTGCCCCATATGCAAGGGAGAGATCACCTCTGAGTAGTTTATATGCCACAGGCTACATTGACACTCATTTCAGATGATCCCCATTGAAAACTTGCTGAAGACATGAAGTTCCCTTGTGAAGAACTACTGTTGTGTGCAAGTGCCAGTACTGCCTGGAAAGGTCCATTATCAAATGGCCATTGCACTCAGATATTGGCATGCTGAGGGAAGAGTGCATAGAGGTTATGAGCATGTCAATTACAGGTGATTGTGCCCTCAGCTATAACATATGATTCCCATCATAACACTGGGGAGACATGGTGATCTCAAGCACATTAGGTGTAAACCTGTGTGCCCGGATCTTTTATTGGTGAGTATGTACATCACATTTTGCAACTGATGTGCTACTTACCAGATACATAGGTGATAGGGATGGAAATGATACTACATATATATTTGCAAGGAGTTTATGGCCATTACTATGTCAACAAGCATGTGTTCATTAATACCCTCTTGCAGTATATTGACAAAACTCAAAGACTCCATGAGTGCTCACAGTTTGCAGGCATCAGCCAACATTGTTAGCCACAGACAGTCAGTATTCATTTGTATTGCAGTTAAATGGATTCCAAGCAGTAGAAGACCCAGGACTAATCCTGTTGAATACTGCTGATTACAGATCACCTACTGGAGATGAATGTCCCTATGTTGAGTATGTGTGCCATCAATGGATCACTAAGTGACCCCTACAATGATAGTAATGTCGATGCCTACATGAGTACTTTGTAAATGATGCCTGATTGGTGGATATAATCAGATGGCTTGGCTCAGTCCAGGGGGTTATATGCTCTGATGTCCCCCTCACTCAGGTCCTTGGTGATAGCCTCTGAAATGTCCACCATATGAAACATTCATGATCCCCTTGTCAGACATCCAAACTGTGTACAGTCAAGTGTGTGTAGATCACATATATGTGTGCTGATCAGCTCCATGATGATTGCCCCCATGGCCATACAGGTATGGATACTCAGGCAAAGATGTCTATAGTTCTGGTGGTCAGTGCATGGAACACCTCTGTGCAATGGTATAACAGTTGCTGTTGTCCAGTCAGCCGGGGACCAGCCAGTGATTTCAGTTTGATTGCAAGGTGTTCTCAATGGTGTTAGTAATCCATGACAGATACCATGTAGAATGTAGCCTTGGATGGTAGCATATCCAGTAGAGGCTGTGTATCCTGCATAGAGAGGCCATTTACAGCCTGCTGTGTAGATATGGAAGTTATGGGACAGGTTGTAGGAATGTTATGTGTCACATGCAGTGGGGACAGTAGAGTGAAGTTGACATAGAACCTGTGGGACTACAGATTAGTTATGAGTACAGTCTCACTCTATGTGGCATCATTATGTATGAGCTCACCAACAACTGGGCCTGTCCTGTGTGTTGTGGTTCTGCTTTGTGTGGGTGGATAATTTTGTCACTAACGGTGTCCACACAACATTACAACAATACTATGTGGTTGTTTTAGCTGAGGAGGTTGTGCCTCCATTTTAGAGGGTGGGCACCCTCACCCCAACTGTCACACAGCAATATCTACCTCTTATTGTACAGCCTGATAATGGCAGTTGTCCATCAGCCAGGTTTACTGTGCAATGAGGAGCCTGTGTTGCTGCTGTCATCTACAGCTGAGTTCATACACTTGTAATGTTGCTGGCATAATGCATGCGTGTACATCTCTGCATATTTGCCTGTCTCATCAGAGGGGGAAGATGCAGTCAAGCTATGTGAACCATCTCACAGGGGGTAATAAATGGCTTTGTTGAAATATTTCTCTATTGTCTCCGGGGGGGGGGGGTAGTGCTGGTAGTTTTAATGGTACTGATCTGTGGCCAGATCCCACCAGAGAGGACCTCACATTGGAGGGCTGCAGTGGTCACCCATATTGATAAACACATGACGCAATATGTTGGTCCCCCATTGGGGGATGTCACGGCACTGCCCCAGGGTACTCTAGTTAAGGATGTAGACTGACCTTTGTGAAAGTGAGCTGCTGCATGACTAAGCAACACAGCTGGTGATCACTTAATGCCACTCAACACCATGGTATAATGGTATATCTTGATAGACACACGTACAAACAAATATGCACATTGCATTACCGGATACATGAAGCTGCTCCTGTAGCCAGTTGTTGCTTAATTATGTGCCCTTCCACTACTGAATGGTGCCTGCTGTGTCTCTGGGAAACTACAGTGTTTCACAAAATCTGGATGTGTATCTATCCTTAATGAGTATGTATACACCACCTGCATTACCCTGAACACTGTCATTTTGAGGTGTGAAGATATGGCTGGACTTATAGTCTGGTATTGCTGTGGTACTGTCCACAGCCTTGAACCAGATGCCCTTGACTGCAAGCATGTCTGTATAATCCAAGGCAGGGACACATCCCACAGAGAGGGGTTCAGTGTTACCATAACCTCCATGTAGCAGCATAATGATGATGTATAAAGATGGTGTTCTCATTGCCATCTTTTCCTTGCACAGTGCATCTAAAATGCATTGTGGAGGTTCTAGCAGCCATGGCCATAACTCCAAACCTCAGTGGTGAGAGATGAACACCATCACTGGTGAAGCATTGATTTCTGTTGAGTAAGGCATCCCAGGCAGACATGTAGTAGATTCCCAGACAATGACACCACACACTAAGGCAATTATTGACTGCCATCAATTTCCATATGTATGGAGTCATCATCCTAGGTGAGAGTCAACTGCAGCCGAAAGCTATGCATATACCAGTGAGAGAGACAGACTGGCTAAGCACAATCATGTATCCGGATACAAAAGTAAAGATCATGTGAGCAGGCTTCAGAAACACAAAACCTTTATTGCTCGCATCATCTTTACTTTAGTTTTGCTGTCCAAGAAGTTGTGATGTGTCTGGATATAGGCAGATGACATATGTCCCTAGTTGTACACACCTGCAGGAACTATTATGTCAACATTATGTTAACTGATATCCCTTGATTTGTGGCACTATGTGGTAAGGTCTATTGTTTCAACCCACAAACAACTATCTGTGATCTTTCCCATATATAGCCACTTCATACAGACATCAATGTGTCTCACAATGTAATCACCTGTGACTAAAAGGTGTGATGTTGTGTTTTGCCTCAGGTGTTTGATGAGAGAGTGGTGCATACAGTATTATGTGTACTGTACATTTCAGAGTCAGGATTATCTTAGGTGTCTGTTTGGCAATGTGTCTGGTAAGGAGCTGCACACATGCAGGTGTATGTGATGTGTGTGTAGGTGGTGCAAGATGTGAGCTGTGCATGTTGGCATAATGCTCATTGCCATATGTAATGACATCTGCTGGAGACACCATGGCAGCAAGGTTTGAAATGCAGTTACTTCTGTCACATGTTGTGTTTGTATATCATAGGAGTAGAGGGGTAGGGACACTCCCAAAATCTCAGCAGCAGGTCCTGCAAAGGTAGGGTCATGCTGTCACACCCTTGGGGTTGACAGACTGATATATAGTGTTTGTAGGCCCACCTTGCAGAGAAGTCTAAACCTCAAAATGCACTCTATCGAGGCACTCCTAAAAATGGAGAACATCGATATCTGTGCAGTAACTGAGACCTGGTTCAAGGCTCCAGAGAGCACCCCTGCAATACCAGGCTACAACTCTTACCACACTTTTCGGCCACCAAACCAGGACCGAAACACTAAAGGTGGAGGAGTGTCAATATTCACCAAGGATATTCACACCACCAGGCTAGTTGGCCAACACAAAGTGTCTGAAATTCTCCAAGTGCAACTAACACTAGGTAAGACTGCAATCCAAATTGTAGCTTGCTACAGATCCCCCACCATACCCCAAGATTCTCACTACACCTTTCTAAACATACTGGAAAATATTAAGATAGAACCAAACACCCTAATACTGGGTGATTTTAACTACCCTGCCATTAACTGGGAAAACTACTCATGTCCCAACACCTTTGCAATGGTTCTTGGAATTCATAAATTCCAACGCCCTGGATCAACTAATCCATAGTCCCACCAGGGGCTTCAATATCCTAGACCTGGTCATTACCAACATGGGAAATCAATGCTCCATACCTATGGTCACCCCCTCGTTAGTCAGGTCTGACCATAAGCTAATCACCCTTAACATCCACATCCCACCCCAACCCCCCAGTAAAGAAACCACCATAAAAAACTTCTCCAAAGCCAACTTCATGCTACTCAAGTCAGAAGTGACAAGCTTCATGACACCCATGCAGATGGGAACTGAAAGTTCAACTGCTGAATCCTACACTAAGGCACTGTACGAGCACATCCACTCATGCATGAATCGTGCCATCCCAAATAGAACCAAATTGCTCTCATCCAAAAAAAGGAAGCCAATCTGGTGGTCCCCTGCCATAAACAAACTTTACAACAAAAGGAAGAAACTTTTGCAGAAAAGAGGAAAATCCCAGGATGCAAAAAACTCCCTTACTAGCCTCAGTAAGAAACTGAGATGCCTCATAAAATCCTCCAAAGCTAGTTACGAAAATAAAATTGCCAAAGATTCCAAAGACAACCACAAAGCATTCTATAACTATGTCAAGAATCTAAATGGCAATGCTCAGATCTGCTCTGAGCTAAAACAGAATGGCATTAAATATACTGATCCGAAGGATATTGCCAATATCCTGGCAGATCGATTCAGTGCCGACTTCACCCCCCTCTCACTCCCTAAATGGCCCATCTCAATACTGGAAGATTGCCAAATTCCAGAAATAACGGCCACACAGGTACAAAACGCACTCTCTAAAGCCAAGAATACAGCATCCATGGGACCAGATGACATCCCAGGCTGTGTACTACATGAACTACAATATGAACTGGCACCTCACCTAAGTGTCATGTTTAATCATAGCCTCACCTCAGGTTTCGTGCCCACTGAGTGGCGCAGAGCTACAGTTATCCCAATCCACAAGGGGGGATCCACCTTGGATCCCGGAAACTACCGTCCCATCAGTCTGACAAGCCTTATCTGCAAGGCCATGGAGCGTATTATCATGGAACTTATAAACAAAGACATTGGCAGCCTTCAAACACTGGACCCCACCCAGTTTGGGTTTGTGAAGGGCCGATCTTGTCTCCTGAACCTGATTGACTTCTTTGAATCAGTCTCCAGACCCATGGACAAGGGTAAGGTGGTCCACACAGCCTATCTAGACCTTGCCAAGGCCTTTGACACCATCCCCCACTCTGGAATCATAGATAAACTTACTAAGTTGGGCATTAATCCCTATGTCACCCAATGGGTTGCTAAATGGCTTACTGATGGAACCCACACTGTAAAAGTAGCCGACTCCAAATCCAGCTCCAGACAAGTGACAAGTGGAGTATCTTAGGGTTCAGTCCTGGGGCCGCTCTTGTTTGGCATCTACTTCTCTGAAGTACAGGTCAACACTAAGGGACTCTGGCTAACAAAGTTTGCAGATGACTGCAAACTGGGAGCCATTATTGAATCCCCAAATGATGTGGATACTCTACAAAAGGGCCTTACAGAAACAGATGCTTGATGCCAGAGCCATGGGCTCAAGCTCAATGCCAAGAAATGTATTGTTATCCCCTTTGGGAAAAAACATGTATCCATGAATTACCATATAGGTGGCAGTACACTAAACACAGAAAGTGTGATAAGAGACTTAGGGACACAGGTGGACAGTGGTCTCACCTTCGATAACCACATCGCCACAACAGTCAGGAAATCCTTCTATGTGGCACACCTCATCACGAAGGGCTTTTCATCCAGGAAAAAGGAGGTCATTGTCCCACTGTACTCATCCCTCATTAGACCCATTATAGAATACAACGCCTCATTTGGTATGTACCTCTCAAGACATCTGCAACAACTGGAAAGGCCTCAGAAATACCTCACTAAAAGAATCACAGGCCTAAAGCAGATGCCCTATGCTGACCGACTTAAAAAACTCCAGCTATACTCTGTCGCATATCGTCTACTCAGAGGCGATCTCTGCTTAACATACAAGGCCATGTCAAACCCAGAGCTGTTGGACATGCTACACTTAAAGAAATCCCAATCCCTCAGAGCTACACGCTCCAGGGATCTAAACCTTGTCATCACAATAAACAAAACATGCTGGAGGGATAGGTTCCTGACCCAGAGACTCCCCAGACTCTGGAAAAGATTGCCCATACATGTCAAGCAGAGTGCCTCTTTGGACCTCTTCAAGAGGAACCTTGACGATTGGATGGGAGAAAGGAAATTCACCCCAGGGATCACATCAGTCACCCTGCTAGACAGGGGTCCAGGAAAGTAAATAATGTGGGAAGAAATAGCCAGGGAATTGTTATGGCTAGGCTTGTATAGGCCCTAGGGCTGATAGCCTAGTACCAACCTATGAACCTATGAACCTATGAACCTATGCACCTATGAACCTATAAGATGTGGTTGCCCATGCATGCATAGAGAACTTTTTCAACTTTGCTGACATTACATTGGCCTCGCAAACGTACAAAGCCTGTCAAGCAACTAGACAGCACATTTGTTGTTGTGTGACATGATGTGGTAACACAGACATGTGTTTTGGGTACATAACTGATCAGTATGGTATCATATGCCTAGGTCATGTGGCAGGTGGACACACATTGGCTCAAGGTGGCCAGTTCATTGCAGTAAGCCTCACAGCCATGTCATGCAGATATCCACCAGTAATCTGTTGAAGGGCAGAATGCATGACTAGCTGTGAAATTGCCACCTATGATGGCTCACCGCCAGTGTGCTTATTGTTACAGCAAGACTTGACATCCATATCAATGGATATTGTAGATTATATTGTGGTGCTACAGCAGTGCTACTAATCCCCCTCTTGTCAGTTTCCTAGTGACATTCCACCAACCCTAGAACAGATGGCATAACACATGCAAAAGCCAAATGATTGCCCAGGTTGCTAATCCAGGCATCTACTTGGAAAAGGGTATGTGAAGCCTACAGAGCCTTTCACAATGTGGGTCAGCTATGTGGATGAACAAACAAGCTGTGTCTTTGAGAAAGGCAACAGACATCCCTCAGCACAAAGGTGGGCCATCTACAGACTCTGGAAACTACATACCCATAAGTCTCATTAGTCTTATATGTAAAGCCATGGAAAGATTTACCATGGAGATGATCAGTAGAGATACAGTAAACCTCCAGACACTGGACCCAACCCAGTTGGGTTTCGTCAAGGGCAGGTCATGACTATACTCAACTTGGTGGACATCTTTGAGAAGGTCACCAAAGCAATGAATGAAGTCAAAATAGTTCACACTGCCTACCTTGACCTGGCAAAGGCATTTGACACAATACCCCACTTGGACATTGTTGACAAAACTGAAGAGGTTAGGTACAAACCCGCATGTCACCCAGTGGATAGCCAACTGGCTCCAGACAGGACCCAGGAAGTTAGAACTGGGGAGTCCACCTCTACAAAGAGTCCAGTCACAAGTGGAGACCCTCAGCGATCAGTTCTTAGAATGTTCCTTTTTGGCATTTACTTCTCAGAAGTCAAGGCCAATGTCAGTGGTCTCTGGCTGACTAAATTTGCAGATGAATGCAAATTAGGAGCTGTCATTGAATCTCACACTGACACAAATGTCCTCTAGGAGGGGCTGACACAGACAAACAACTGGTGTCAGAGCCATGGACTAAAACTAAATGCCAAGAAATGCATAATAGTATGCTTTGGGAAGTCATCCATCCCTGGTAGCTATCATATTGTCAAAACACCCTTTACAGTTGACCCAGTAGTCAGGGACTTAGGGACACAAATAGATAGTAATCTAGTCTTTGACCATCATGTGTCTACATTGGTGAGGAAATCATTCTATACTGCACAAGTTATAAACAAAGGTGTGGCATCTAACTCCAAGGAAGTCATTGTTCCACTGTATTTGGCATTAATCAGACCTGTCATTGAGTACAATGCCCCCTTTGGTATGTACCTAACCAAGCATATCCAACAACTGGAATGTTCACAGAATTTCCTCACTAAAAGAGTACAGAGCGTAAGTAAAATGTCCTATGCAGATTGCCTCAAGGCCCTATCCCTGTATTGTGTCTTCTGCAGGCTTTTGACGGGAGATCTATGCCTGGCATACAGGGCAATTTCAGTCCCCAACTCTGATGGACCTCCTGCATATCCGCAAAACAAATAGAACCAGAATTACCCATTCTAAAGACTTAAACCTTGACTGTGATATAAATAGGTCCTGCTGAAGAGATAGGTATGTATCTCGGAGACTGTTGCTATGCAACAGTCTCCCCATCCATGTGAAACAGATTTCCTCCCTAACCCAAATCAAGTGCAACTTGGACAATTAGATGGAAAACCAGAAATTCATCCCTGGTTTGGCACCTATGTCTCTAATGGACACAGGTAACCTGCAAATGGTTCATCTCCCAACCCCCTGCTTACTCTTATCAAGAGTATCAGAACTTGTCAGAGATTTGGGATGCATGGCTAAGCTTAAAAAGGCCCTTGTGGTCATTAGCCTAGTAAACGCCTATGAACCTATGAACCTATAATCATCTATACTTGATGCAGGAAATTTGTAGATGTGTCATCTCCAGCACCACAGCTTGTAGACATGTTAGCACCCAAAACTCTGGGGTCACTTATCAAGGGTATCAGACCTTTTCACAGATTAGGGATGCATGGGTATGCTGAATGATGCCATTTGTCCTTGTTAACCTGTTATACACATATGGACATATGGAGCCATGCACCTATAGTGCTGTACCTTGCGGAGGACATATTTCATCTGTGCTGACATGCTATCCTGTGCTGTGACATCTATGGCTTTATTTCCACTGTGTATCCATAGATGAATTCAACAGAATCCTGTAACAGAAACATGACACACCTTTCATTGTGTAAATATACAGCCATTACAACATCATACAACATAAGGTACACAAAATTATGTGGCTTACTCATTACAAATGTCAGCTTACAGTATCTGTCAGTAACCAAAACAAGTGGCATGGCAAAAGAGCAATGCATTACAGAAGTACATGTTCATTTATATAGTCATCCTGTGCATTAGACACATATCTTTATTTCCCTGCGTCAATAACGAGGATGACAGGGATGTGGCACATGTATCATCACTTGCATAGGGTGTTTATGTCCATGCAGGAGGACTAGGCTGACCCAATACGTTGAAAGCATGTGTGTGAGTCTGGAAGGGAAGCAGGCAAGATGGACCATGGAAATGTGTCGTGTGTGTCTGTAGGTGACCTGCATTTGACAGATGTGTGTGAGTGTGTGTATATACACATTCAAGCTCTGTGCTAGCCCTACATGTGTGTATGTTAGACAGCTTTGAACCGACTATGGTAGAGCTGACAATTCACTGTCTCTGGCTGCATACATGGGAACTGCCGCTGCCAGTATTTGCACTGGAACCTCCATAGCCAAGGTCAGAATCGGTGCTAGTACCTGATGGTGACTGTTGTCTGCTGTGACCGTGTCCTCCATGGGAATGCCAAGGACCACAAGCCCATGGTCGGCCATGTCTTGTGGCCAGCACACTCCCTTCTGTAGCACTGGATGTACTGCCACTACAGGAGTATGATTTTGCACAGCTATGTTGACTGTCATCAGATGAGGTTGCTGCCCTACATCCACAAGGCCAGTACTTAACTCCATCCACATGTTCCAGCACAGATACTGTGCATTCCAGGACAGACATTGTCTCAGTTCACCTTCTTTCCAGTGCATCAGTGAACCAATCAGGGTGTCACCAATGCGGTGGAGGCAGTTACAGATGTCAGACTGTGCTGCATCCATGGCTCTGAGCATAAATCTGGAGTTCCTTTTGGAACATGCGTGTGCCTCCATGATGGCCCAAAACATACTCCAAGTGAACCATGATGTAACACCTGCAACAAGTGGTGGAAGGGTAGCAGGCCTCCTTTGAGCACCCCTATCAATCTCTCTGTGTTGAGCCTCACCAGTTCTCTGGCTATGGCCAGTGTCTACACTCACTGGAGTCAGAGTTGCCACACTTTCCTGTTCAATGTCCCCACCCTCTGACTGTCCAGTAGCTGTGGCCTCTGGGACTGGGTATGTGTAGGCATACTGACTGTGTGCAGTGACAATAAGGCCAGGGTGTTGTCAACCTCTGGGAAAAAATTCAGTCCCTGAAACCCAAATCTGTGCCTCACTATGACCAACATCATCGTCAGTGAAGGAAGAGATACTGACATCAAGTTCCGTAGGGGACAGAGACCAACCCTCCTGGTCACCTGTGTATGAGAAGAAAAAGCAGTACATTAATACCAACACTATTATGCTCTGCAGTACTATGTTGCAATAAATACACAACTCTGTATATTGTTGGCACTATTACAGACATGTTGAAATCCCAACCTCGTATAGTAGGACACGAGGATATTTCTTTTCCCACAAACAGCTGTAGTTACGTGTAAATAAAAGCTCTTAACACAGCAATCTCATCAACAACAATGCGGTACACTGTTGACATTTGTGAAGACTTTGCACAGTTGACACATATGGCAGCCTGCAATGTTCTGACAATACTGTCGCATCTATCTGTGTGGGCACACCTGCAAGGCATATGTATGACTGTAACATATGTACAGTCAGAAAATATCTGTGCAGTTGGCAATCATGCACTCCAGGCAGCAGGCCTGAGGTGACATTTTAGGGATTACATTGATGTAAACCTACATCTATAACAAAACAGTGCCATGTTTACCAGGAGCAGGATCACAACCTTGTCCAATACCTGATTGACCTGTTAAAAGTTGAGTGAGAGGTAATGTCAGTACCACTACATGTTTCACAACAACAAGGTAATATGTCCATATATCTCACATTTACAGTAGCTACTGCATTCATTGTTATATCGGTCAACATCTGAGCATGAGAGTCAGACTGCAGTTAAACCCCCCTCCAATGACCACAGACTTGACACCCACGTAAGAGTTTGTACACCCTGGCACATTGAATGCTACAGTATTGCAATGGTGATCAAACTAATCTTACCTGCACACTCCTCTGTCATGGAAACTGTGATACCCACATCCACGATCTATGGTGTGATGAATGCCTGGGAGCTGTTGTGTGTGCATAGATTTACCAGGAATTCCTCAGTGGCTGAGAGTAGTTGTTTCACTGCAGGCCTTCTACTGGTGATGCCATGATTTCTGGCTACATCTTCTGCTCTTCTGCATGCAGCACTGATCATGTCTGTTGCATGGTGTCTAATCTTCTCATATGTCCTGCTCTGATGACCTGTGGCATTCATGTCACAGACAAGGTCAGCCCATAGTGCTGCCTGCTGTTCCCTGTTTTGCCTCCACCTGGACAGTAGGAGTTCATGGTGTTGCCGGAGGCCTTTGACTATAATATCATTCTTCACATCCATGAAAGGTGCACAGTTGCTTGAGTAAATGTTTCCTGTAAGACACCAAAATGCGAACACATGTCAGGATCACATACATGGAAGTACACTATGCAGAGGTACAGCAAGGACAGAATGGCTGGCAGTATCCACTGCTTGATCACACATGCCATATTCCACAGTGTGCAAACATACTAAGTGTGTGTATACAATGAAGATACTAGCATTAGTCAGCTATCCCCATTTGTGCCATGACAGATACTGCTGTATAATCATACACCCAACACTGGAGTCTATTGTAGTGTGCCCCATAGGGTTACCCCTCTGATAATATGTCAAAACAGTGCCACACAAATAGCAGTGTGATATTACAACCATTATAAAGGGACAGTCCCATTAGACCATAGGTTCATAGGTCCATAGGTAGGCCCTAGGCTATCTGCCCGAGGGCATTTATAAGCCTAGCCAGAATGTGTCAGCTTTCACCTCCCCATTGATTAATTAACTGAGCCTCTGTCAAGAAGAGCCAATGAAGTGATCCCATGGGTGTATTTTCTGTTACCCATCCACTCGTCAAGGTTTCTCTTGAAGAGTGTTAGTGAGGGGCTCTGCCTAATGTAGTTAGGAATTTTGTTCTAAAGCATGGGGAGTCTTTGTGACAGGAATCTATCCCTCCAGCATGTTCTATTTATTGTTTTGGTGAGGTTTAGCTCACTAGAGCGAGTGGCTCGCAGTGACTTGCATTTCTTTAGGTGGAGCATGTCCATCAATTCTGAGTTGGACATGGCTTTGTAAGTCAGAAAGAGATCACTTCTGAGTAAGTGATATGCAACTGAGTACAGCTGGAGTTTTTCCAGTCAGGCTGCATAGGACATATGTTTGAGACCAGTAATCCTCTTGGTGAGGTACTTTTGTGGTCTTTCCAGCTGTTGGAAGTGTCTTGTGAGGTACATCCCAAACGGGGCATTGTACTCTATGATGGGTCTGATGAGTGATGAGTAGAGGGGCACTATAACCTCTTTATTTCTAGATGCGGACCCTTTAGTAATTAGATGGGCTACATAGAAGGATTTCCTAACTACTTTGGCAATATGATTGTCAAAGGAGAGATTACTATCTACCTGGGTCCCCAGATCTCTTATTACCTCTTCTGTATTAAGGGAGCTGCCACCTATGTGGTAATTCATGGGTGTTTTGTTTTTCCCAAATGGGATGACTATGCATTTTTTGGCATTTAGCTTGAGACCATGACTTTGACACCATGTGTCCATCTCAGTAAGGCCCTTTTGGAGAATGTCTGTGTCAGCTGGAGAGTCAATTATGGCTCTCAGTTTGCAGTCATCGGCAAACTTGGTTAGCCATAGTCCTCCTGTGTTTGCCTGTACTTCTGAGAAGTATATGCTGAACAGTAGGGATCCCAAGACCAAGCCTTGTGGGACACCACTTGTGACTGGTTTAGAGTCGGACCTGGAGCCCGCTATTCTTACCGTGTGAGTTCTGTCTGTAAGCCAGTTGGCAACCCATCTCGTGACATAAGGGTTTATGTTCAGGCTGGTGAGTTTTTCTATAATTCCAGAGTAGGGAATGGTGTCAAAAGCCTTGGCGAGGTCAAGGTAGGCTGTATGAACTACCTTTCCCTCATCTATGGCCTTAGTGACTGTCTCGAAGAAGTCAAGCAGGTTTAGTAGGCATGATCTGCCCTTAACAAAGCTGAACTGGGTCAGGTCAAGTGTTTGGAGGTTCCCAATGTCTTTGTTAATGAGTTCCATGATGATGCACTCCATAGCCTTCAGACCAGGCTAGTCAGGCTTATGGGGTGATAGTTACCAGGGTCAGTTGTGGCCCCTCCTTTGTGGGGCGGAATAACAATTGCTGTGCGCCATTCTATGGGCATGTAGCCTGTGAAGAGGCTGAAGTTGAACAGTGTGTTTAGGTGGGGGGTTAGTTCATTCTGTAGTTTGTGCAAGATGCAGCCTGGGACACCATCTGGCCCCATTGACGCTGTGCTTTTGTCTTTTGAAAGGGCTGTTTTCACCTGTGCGTCTGTGATTTCCGGGACACTACACTTTTCTGGTATTGTTGTGGGCCCTTTTGGGGGTGAAATTTGCACAGAATCTATCTGCCAGGATGTTGGCAATATCAGTGGGTTCTGTATATTTTGTGCTATTTTGCACTAGCTCAGAGCATATCTGCGATTTGCCACAGATTCTTGACATAGCTGAAGAAGGCTTTGTGGTTATCTTTCAAGTCCTTGGCTATTTTTCTTTCAAAGTTAGCCTTGGAGGATTTTATGAGGGACCTTAGTTTCTTACTGATACTGATCAGGGATGTCTTTCCTTCTTGGGATTTGCTTTTTTTCTGAACTAGTTTCCTCCTTCTATTGTATAGCCTGTTTATGGCAAGGGTCCACCTGACTGGTTTCCTTCTCTTAGGGGAGTGAGTCTTGGTTTTGCTAGGGATGGCATGATCCATGCATCCTTGTAGGTGCTCATAGAGTGCATTTGTAAAGGTTTCTGCATCTTGGGCAGCGTTATCCTTTAGCGTGGGGGCTGTGAAACTTACCACCTCTGTCTTAAGTAAGGTGAAGTTTGCTTTAGAAAGTTTTTTTACTGTGGTTTCCTTAGTTGTGGGTGGTGGTGGGGTGTGGACATCCAGAGTGATTAGTTTATGGTCTGATCTAATCAGTGATGGGTTGACCTCTGGTGTGGAACACCTGTCGCCCATGTTGGTGATGACCAGGTCCAATATATTTTTACCTCTGGTACGGGAGTTTACCAGCTGATCCAGGGCATTTGAGTTGATAAATTCTAGGAAGCGCTGGACCTGGGAGTTTGTACTTGAGTAGTTTTCCCTGTTAATGGTAGGATAATTGAAATTGCCCAATATCAGGGTGTTCGGTAGGACCTTCATGTTGTCCAGTGTCTCCAGAAAGGTGGAGTGGTGGTCCTGGGTCATAGAGAGTGATCTGTAGCAGGCCACAATTTGCATAGCAGATTTGCCTGATGTTAGTTGCACATGGATGATCTCGGAGGTAACATGCTGTGCCACTAACCTGGAGGTGTAGGTATCCTTGATGAATATGGATACACCCCCTCCTTTTGTGTTTTGGTCCATGTTCTGTGGCCAAAATGTGTGGTATGAGTTGTAGCCCGGTAGCCCAGTGTGCCACATTGACTAAATGCATTCCACCCTTGATGTATTGTACGTCCTCTGTAGGTGTAACAATTGTGGAGAGCAATGACATGTCATTGTCACAGTTCTAAGAAAGGCTTAATGCTGTAATCCCTATTCCCTGTAAGTATATTCACACATCTGCATCCTGTTGTAAACAAAAAGGTTACATACCTGCTGGAGTGCAAAACTCCTCTGTTGATATGTGGTAATATTTAAGTTTTTGCAAATGCTTCTTCTTTGTGTAGAATGTCTCATACAGAATGGTTACCCATAGCCAGCATGTTTGGCTTTTGACATGCTTCTCATTAGCAGGTGATTGCCTCTTAACCAGTCTGTGGTTCTGAAATGCTAATTGCAGCCAACACAGTTGATTTTCTCTATCATCAGCCAATGACATGCAACCACTGTACAAGATTTAAGGCCTCCATGTACATTACTTGCACTTTCTGATTTGTTGTGCTGGACATTAATGGGGTGAGGAGAATACATCATCACAGAGGGTAGGTCTGTAGCAGCTACTGTTACATGGAGATGTGTGTGGCACAGGCTGCAGCTTCTGCTGTAGGTAATAGGCCTAGGCAGAGAATGTGAACACTTTGATGGACAAGTTATAGAAGTAACTGTGGCAGCTGTGGCAGCCTTGTAGTAGCGGCAGAGCCAGAGTGAGAGTAGCCATTCCACTCCATTTAAGGCAAGTGTTTAAGGTAAGTATGTTAGGCAACTGTGTAGAACAGAACATGTACTGTAACTTTAAGAAGCATTTCAAATTGAGGGCGCATGCATATAAACAGAGGGCACATGCAGGCAGCAGTGCCATTTTCAGAGAACAGAGTGTTAACATATATGAGAGCAGTAGTCAGTGTGTTTATAAGTTTAAGTTTAAGTTACTAAGCCTCAATCATGATGTGTATTTTTATAATAAAGTTGCTTGAGCGGAACCCACAACTCTTCGTCTTTTTCATCCAGACCAGACATGCGACAAACGGTATCATCAACAGTGTACTAGGCTACATGTTTTTTGTGTCCTTGTGCAACATTGGGGATAAATATAACATTATGTCCACCATTTGGGCAACTGTCAGCCCATGTATTACAGTCTGGTACTCATTTGGAATGGGTATCCTGGCAGTCCTTGAGACAAGCATGGGCTTCATATGTGCATATTTGTGCAGCTGTGCTAATCTGCACTGTGAGTTTGAAGGGATTGTGTACTGCACTCTGATATTAGTGGGCTTCATTTGCATTACCTGAGTTAAAATTGTCTGTGAATGCATATCAATGCATGATGTGACACGTTATTAACTTATAGTTTTGCTATAGGGATACTTGAAGTGCGTTTCTATCTGCAGGCCTGTGACTTCCATCAGTGACAATCATACATTTAATTTGTAATGCATTGTATGGATTGCTGACTTCACAATAGTGTTATTTAAATACTACACACCACTGGATTTGAACCCAGGACTGTGTGTGGTAAAATGTACTATTTGCAAGTCATTTAACAGGCTGGTACAGCAGCTGTAGTTGCAAGATATAAGTACATACATACAGGCTGTGACATAAAGTTTTTTAGAGCCATCATTATGTGCATAGCTTTATATGGGTCCCTGTTGTGCATGTTTTTTGCCAGTAATGCCTTACTAGGTGTACTTGTAAATGTTGCTGATAAAATGGGACATTTACTTGCTATTAGAGAACTCACTTACATCTATTCTTGTGCATTTGGCTTTCTAGTGGTGTACTCTTGCACCAGACTCCAAGGCGCACTCCAAATTTTTCCATCTGTTTTTAAGCAAGTTTGTGCAATGAAGCATAATATGCAGCTCTGCTGAAACATGCTTAATGACTGTAACCTGCAATTACTATGTTTTGCTTAAACCACGTTTTAATTGACAGATTTGTGGAGTGGCAGGTTAATGCAGTGGTCTGCAGGTGTGATGGTCTTGGGTTGATAATGGGGGACAGGTATTTATTTTGCACATGTTTATAATTTAAAACACATATATCAATATAGCTCCATTTAGCTGAGTTAGTGAAGCTGCATGACACAGTGCATTGTGCAGTGTCATGCTAAAAACATATAAAGAAAGAAAAATGGGGAGAAAGGAAAGTGGTGAAAAGGGGTGCAAGCAGGGGGAAAAACATAGTGAAAGGCACGTAGGTATGGGCAGGAAGGGTGTAGGAAAAAAACATAGCTATCCATTTCTTTTACAGCAACAACTGTGCACCTTGACAGATTTTGTAGATGACTTTGGACTATCACACCCTGAAAGAGTGGTCATGAGAACATAATTGTATTGTTAAGCCAACTGGACCAAATTATGTGTGTACAGTGGACACGCATGCAAAATGGAGCGCTATGTATGGGCTGATATTTGTTTTTTTGAGGGACAGGTCCCCATTTTTTTTAAGGTGAGAATGGAATGTTGAGAAAGGGACATAGGTGCATGTGGGGGAGGTAAGTTGGGTAGGTAAAGAAGCTTTTGCAGACAAGACAGACAAGACAGCAGACAGAGATGGTGTGTGACACAAGACAGTGTGAAAACCTTGGATGGTGAGGGTTTTATGGAATCTCAGTCCAATGTACCTCCACAAGGTAGTAGAGTGAATCACATCCCCACCTATGGGACTGTCAGTACTGCTCTGTCATTGCCCTGAGGGTAGTAGTGGTGGAGGCTGGGCTCCAGGGTGAGCCTGCCCCACCAGGGTGGCCAGCATGCTCTCCATCTGATGCAGGTTTTGTCCAAACCCACACATGATGATCCTGCACACCAAATCTGTCAGTTCATTAAGGGTGACAACTCCCCCTCCACCACCTCTCCCAGAGGGGGGGGTGAGCCCCATCCCATGAGGTGGTACTACCCAACTCTGCAGGTATTGCAGGAGCTGCAGAGGGGGCACCACCGGGCTGGGTTACAGATTGTGCTGGGACCCAGTGTCATGGCAGGAGGAGGCAAGGTAGGCAGATCACAAAGAACCAGCTGACCTTGACATGCTGTAGTGAAGTAGTTAGAACAATAAGTTAAGGTTAGTAATAACAAAACCAGTGTTAGTATTAACAGAATGCATCATATTTTTAATCCAAATACATATTAAGGTATATTATGTCACACAATATTAAGTAACATTGTATGTTAACAGCAAGTCAGTATGAATTAAACCATAAGGCAAAATAACAGTTTGTTTTTCAACATATGTTACTATTGAATCATAATAATAAATAACAATAATAAATTAAATTTTAACAAAATATAGGTAGTTTAATAAAATACATTAATATGAAATCATAATAATGAATGACAATATTAAATTACAGTTTAACAAAATATAGTTACTTAACAAAATATGTTAATATTAAAGCATAACAATAAATAATAATAAATTAAAGAAGATAAGGGGTGGGGATAGAGAAAAAAATACCATAAGTGACATTGCAGATGATATTCCTGAAAACACTGGTAAGACATAGTTCTACAGGTATGTAGTGTCAGTTGAGAGTACAGTGACTACAATTCTTCTACAGCTGATGTAGCACATATATACCTCTCAAGCTGATAGCATGGGACAGGATGGGCCAAGCACTAACAAATGCAGGTGCACAACTACACAGAACAGACTTATATAACTACCAAGGTGTTTTGTAAATGGATTTGGTAATACATTGCATTTCAGGTAATGATTTATCTGGTAATTGTGTGATAGACAGATTAGGCAGTTCTAATTACATTATGAAAAATCGTGACACTTGAGATACATGTTTGTGTACATTAAGTAAACTAGACAGCCATTATGCCTTAGTTGGCAGGCATGGGAGTAGAAACCAATAGCTGTGACTGCAAGGGACATCACCAAATAATGTAATAACTGACTGCAGCAACTTAAAACAGATATTCAATGACTACAGACCTATTGCAGATGTTGACAAATTTATTTAGGAAACCACAACGCTGCTTAACACTTTATTGGTATTGCAATAATTCTCTGTGAAATCTACACACACTATCTGCTCATAAATTGGACTATCTCAGCCGTATACCTTTTGTTCCTGGAGCTGAAGAAAATGAGAGCATTATGTGGCTGACAATGGCCTGGACACAACCTTGAACCATACTATGAGTTGTGCAATACATTTTAAAGGACATTCCTTTTGCATTGTAGATCTAGTACAGCTTTACACTTGACTGCAGTGACAGTAGTACATGCATGCAATGAATACAGCTGTGCTGCAAATATTAAGACAGATTTATTTAGGAATCCAAAATGCTGCTTAATACTTTATTGGTATTGCTGATAATTCTCTGTGAAATCCACACAAACTATCTTCTCATAAAGTGGGCTACCTACCCAGATACCTTTTGTTCCTGGAGTGGAAGAAAATGAGAGCATTATGTGACTGAAACTGGACTGGCGACAGCCTTGAACTATACTATGAGTTGAACAATACATTTTTCAGGCCATTCGTTTTGCATTCTACAACTATCACACTTGTATACTTGACTGCAGCAACCTTACCATAAACATGTAATACATACACTTCTAGTGTAATTATGCTATGACACGACAATCCTGCTTTACACCTTTTTGCTTACTGTTATTGGTATTGCTTATTGTTTATAAGAAAACCTCGCAAAATAAACTCGTAAAAAATGTATAATAAAGTAAAACAAGTGGATGGCAGAGAGACTAGTTTATTAAACATCCAAAGATAATAAAACAATGGTAAGCGCTTTCATGGATAAAAAACAGTTCAGACCTGGTCTGAAGAAGTGTTTTTTATCCATGAAAGCGCTTACCATTGTTTTATTATCTTTTAGATGTTTCATGGATAAAAAACAGTTCAGACCTGGTCTGAAGAAGTGTTTTTTATCCATGGAAGTGCTTACCATTGTTTTATTATCTTTTAGATGTTTAATAAACTAGTATCTCTGCCATCCACTTGTTTGACTTTATTGTTTATTGTTTATTGCAATACAGTTGTTATTGTTTATTTATTGCACTACAGTTCTAATTGCCCATTTATTGCACTATACTTTTTATTGTTTATTCTTCATTGTATTACATTTTTTTTATTCTTTATTGCTTATTGCACTACAGTTAGTGTAATATATTCAGACTTACCACACTCACGGCACAACCGGGCCCTGCATGGAACTGAATATTGCAAGTCCTGTCAGCTGCATCTGTTGGGAGAGAAGCGCACACATTCAGCTTGCATTTGGTAAAACGGTGGAAAAAATACTTACATATTTGTGGGGCATGCCCAGCCCTAGCCAGGTGTCCAATGTTCCCCTCTTTCTCTACTTCAGGTCATCATAGTGGTGACAACACTGCTTACCAGTGTTGAGTATACCAGTAGCACTGGTAAGTTTCCTGACCAACTGATCCCAGGTCACAGACTTACATTCTGAGCCCTGGTAACTGCCCTGCAACAGTTTAGGTTAATAATTGCATGTGAGGAGCCCAACAAAAACCCTGGACTACTGCACACTCCATCTCTACGCCCAAAATCTCATTCCCTCTCCACCATTGCCTGGCATATCAGTAGATAAGCAGACTCCAATGGGTTCCTAATGGAACATTGAAAATGCAATTGTTCGAATCACTAAAGGTCAACCTTTAATGGTCGAACAATGACATTTTCGAATGCTCTGAAAAATATATTTAAAAAAATGTAAAGTAAAGGGTATAGACAGGGAGGCAAGCCCCCCTGCACCCGCCACACCCCCCGCTACTTAAATATACCAACTCTGAGATAGTGCTACAGTGTAGGAAAGAGAAACCTTCCCTTTTCTGCACTTATCTCCGTTAAAGTGCGATCTTGGAGTTGGTATATTCAAGTAGGGGGGTGTGGGGGGTGCAGGGAGGCTTGCCCCCTTGCTCACAGTAGTTACTTTTGTTTCTTTTGTTTTTTTTTTTTAATTACATTTTTGAAGTTTTAGTACTTTGATCATATAGTGTCGACCATATGGTATTCAAAGTATTGAAACTTTGATAATGTCATATGTAACCAACTCCAACAAATGGTGCAGAATTTCTGCCTATTGGCCTTAATATAGGGCTGTTTCTCACCCTTACACATCATTTAGCAACATTCAAAAAAGTGTTGTATTGCTTAGCATCCCACAAAACAGCTAACCAGAGCTGGGCATCGTGAAAACTCGCACAAGATGGTTTTAGCGAAGCTTATCAATGGGCAAACAATATTAGCTGTTAACCAAGTTTGAGCAGTGCTTAGCACTGCACAGCTCTCCCAAATGTAAAAATATTGATTCTAAATTAAAAGACATTTTACATTGCATTCAACAAATGATATGAGTGCTAGGGACTCAAACCCAGGACCTAGGAAGGTTTAGACCATCACTCTACCCATTTAGCTAGGACATAAAGTTGTATACCTTCACATGCAAAACTAAGCAACAGTATTGTGACATGCAAACGGACTTAAACGTGCTTATACAATAGCAGAAATAAATAATTAATTACATCCTGCTTCTCTTTTTAGATGGCTGGCAGGTGTCTGCTGTCTATGTGTAAGCATGGCTTGCCATTTCTGTTCTCCACACCGTGCAAACAGTAATTATAAAAATATTTAAAAAAAAAATGAAAAACCCCATAAAAGCAGATATCATAATTAATTACATCTGCTTACTCTTTTTAGATGTCTGGCAGGTGTCACCTGTCTATGTGTAAACTCTGCTTGGCATTGCTGCAATCAGCTTCATGCAGCACAAATGGACATTAAATAAAAAAAAAAAAACTTAAAAAAAAACAATTTATAAATTGAAAACACAAACTATTAATACACAGCACATTTCGACAGTAGCACGGAACATTACAGGAAGCCTCACCATATTCATAACATCTGACCAACCTCTACACTTATGCCTACATGGATTCAATATCCCTGTTACTATGCTTTCCCTCAGCAGAGCACCTTGATTAATATGCATAGCATGCTGCCGAGGGAGAACTGTGGCTATGTACATCGGTACATTCCATGTAAGCTCTACACAAAGTCTATACGGATTTTATTAAATCCTGGGGATGGTTTAAATACAGAGAAATTAAGAACAAGCAGACTATGCAATATTGTAAAACAAATATGAGGTATATCTGTGGAAAGGGCAATTTCAAGTAAATGAGAAACCTGAAAGGAACAAAATAATGAGTGCAGATTAAAGAGATACTGTTTTGGTATTAATAGTGATATAACTACATTCACAGAGCCTCTAGGTTAGCGAGAGACTGAGACCATGTGGAACAGGATAGTCAGTTTTGGACATGGAAAGAAGAAATAAGCCTGCTTGTAGAAACCTGCATCAAAAAGTAATGAATATTGATGATGTCAGTGACAGAGGTAAGAGTGGAGTTGGCAGCTGGAGTACTACAAAAATATTTTTTTATTTCTACAACATTTTATGAGAGCCCCTTAATGCAGAGACAGGATAAAAGACATAAAATGAAAGCCACAGTCAGGCTGAATAAATTTAAGAGATTAGCTAACTTACAGACGATTACTTAAAAATGTTTTTATATGTCATTCACAGTAAAAGGGAAGCAATGCCTCTCCTGTGTGGCTGACATTAAGAGACGAATAGAGCCATAACTGTGAGTCCTGCAACTACAAAAAATAAAGTGAGGTAGAAACAGAAAAATAAAAGTGGAAACTCACTATAACACTTGCAAAGCACTTTGGCAGAGGAGCTTTACCTCTGGTTTTCAACCTACCAGATCCGTGATATTGACCAACTCAAATATCATTTCACCAGCCAAGATTAATGACATAGAATAATGGAACCCTGACTATGACCACAGTGACTGAGGTTCTATTAGCAGTCCTAGCAGGTGAAGAGACAGGGAAGGAGAGGAAATTGTGAAGGGTTTCAATCTTTTTGCCCCATCTAGGGGTGTGGGGGGGGGTTGAGATGTTTGTTAACTTAGGTTCATTTGACTAGTATGAACTCCCTGTTGGAGAAAGGAAAATCACCACTCATGGTTGAGGGCTAGGGAAGAGCTACTTGAAATGAAATACCCCTTGTGGAAGTGAGGAGATATCCTTTCGTGACACTATCATGCTTGCTAGGTGTATATACATACAGGGAAGGGTAGTCAACAAAAAAAAAATCCAGACTGTTTCAGATGGCTGCCTGAATGATGACTTGCTTGGGGTATTTCTCACTCCAGTGAAGGGAGAATGACTGGGCCAATATACCAAGAGAGAGAGAGAGAAAAGATCTGAAGAATGGCAAGTAGCTAGGGTAAAGAAGAAAAACATCACCAGAGCAGAGAGTAGGAATAATATTCCAAGCAAGCAATAATGCCTGACAGGATGTGTGTTAATGTGTAATTAATGCCCACCTCGACACCCCTGAAAGGGCATTAATTACACATTAACATACACCGTGGTGGGCATTATTGCTCTTAGAGAATGGGTTTTCTGTAAAATTGTTGTGTTTTACTTGTTTATTTTTTATATATATTTTGATGTAAAATAGTACCTCTGCATAATGTTTCAAACATGCTATAATATACATTAAGGGTGTTGGAAGAAGCATTTTACATCCAAAGTATTACACTTAAAAAATATCCAGGCATTTACTTTATTTTTTGATCCCTTATTCCTAAAATGTTTGATTTGTTGCCAGTCATTGGAGATTGAAGTTACTAAATAATGGCATACATTTGAGTTTCAGACTGTTATTTTCTTCAGAAGATTCATATCAACACAAATCATTTTAACTAAGCAAGTTTGTAATTTTATAAGAGCAGCATTTAAAATCTGTTCCTATTTTTGAGTCTTTGTTCCCTCTTTATTTTAGGCTTTAGCCAGATTTCTTCAGCTGAAAGGTCCAGAGGTATGCAAATGTCTTTACTGTCTCTCTCACTCAGTCTCTCATACATGCACCTCTGTTTCAGAAAATGTATGCCAACACAAATCCTAATAATCAAGCAAGGAAAATATGTTCCTATTGTGAGCCTTTGTCCCCCATTTATTTTCGGTTTATCCGGATATTTTGAGGTAAGCATCAATAGAGCGTAACTTTTAACTCTTCAGATTTTTGCACAATGTCCAGATTTTTGTCTCTTATGTTTAGTCCCATCC